>NC_142928.1:1102160-1207160 GCF_046866305.1 Octopus bimaculoides | reverse complement strand
GTACAGGCTCCATGTCTGTCTTGGCATGGTTTCTACAGTTGGATGTCTTTCCCAATGCCAGCCACTTTGCAGAGGGTATTGAATACTTTTACGAAGCACCAACATAGATGCTTTTTACCTGGCACCAGCACCCATGAGCCTGCAAGGTTAAGGATGCCCAGCTGAAGAGGGGACAAGCATGTATGCAAGGGCAACCGCACTTTTACTTAGCTTGATGTGTCTTTCTAGGCTTCTTGCAGTTTCCACATCATCATCATCATCATCGTTTAATATCCGCTTTCCATGCTAGCATGGGTTGGACGATTTGACTGAGGACTGGCAAGCCAGAAGGCTACACCAGGCTCCAATCTGATCTGGCAAAGTTTCTACAGCTGGATGCCCTTCCTAACACCAACCACTCTGAGAGTGTAGTGGGTGTTTTTATGTGCCACTGGCATGAGGGCCAGTCAGGCGGTACTGGCAACGGCCACACTCAAAATGGTGTATTTTACATGCCACCTGCACAGGAGCCAGTCTAGCAGCACTGGCAACGACCTCGCTCGAATGGTATTTTTCACATGCCACTGGCACAAGTGCCAGTAAGGCGACGCTGGTAACGATCACGTTCAAATGGTGCTTTTAAAAAACATAAGTATTGGGGTCGATTCATTCGACTAAAAATTCGTTGAGTTAGTGCCCCAGCATGGCCATAGTCTAATGATTGAAACAAATAAAAGATAAAAGATAAAATGATTTTTTATGAAGCACTTGTTAATTCTTATACAGATTATGTTTATGTGGAGGCGCAATGGCCCAGTGGTTAGGGCAGCGGACTCGTGGTCATAGGATCGCGATTTCGATTCCCAGACCGGGCGTTGTGAGTGTTTTTTGAGCGAAAAGACCTAAAGCTCCACGAGGCTCCGGCAGGGGATGGTGGCGAACCCTGCTGTACTCTTTCACCACAACTTTCTCTCACTCTTACTTCCTGTTTCTGTTGTACCTGTAATTCAAAGGGCCAGCCTTGTCACACTGTGTCACGCTGAATATCCCCGAGAACTACATTAAAGGTACACGTGTCTGTGGAGTGCTCAGCCACTTTGCACGTTAATTTCACGAGCAGGCTGTTCCGTTGATCGGATCAACTGGAACCCTCGATGTCGTAAGCGATGGAGTGCCAACAACAACACGTTTACTACCTGGGTTTCCTAAAAGACCCACAGTCAGACTTTCAACTAAAATATGTATTGTTGGCCGTCTGTTTAAAACCAATAATCTAAATTCCTGGTAGTTCTTTTTCTTCTTCAAATATTTATTGATTATTTCAGGTAATCAGTAAACACAAAGCAGTTCTGGTGAAATTTGATGAAACTTATCCTTATGGGGAAAAACAAGAGCAGTTTAAAAAGGTTGCTCAGTCGTCTTACGTACAACCAGAGTTACTAATTGCTGAAGTTCAAATTGCTGGTAAGTATTAAGGTTATTATTATTATTATTACCTTCGCCTTAGCAAAGCGGGAGGTATTGTTTTCAGTCGTGTTTGTTTGTTTGTTTGTGTGTCCATGGACAAAATATCTCAAGAATCACTGGATGGATTCAGCTGAAACTTTCAGGGATGTTTGGCCTCACAACTGGCACAAACTGATCAGATTTTGGGATCAATCCGGTACCAGACAAGGATTCTGGATTATTTTTCCGGTTTTTTCACTTAATTCTTGAGAACGTTCGGGTTCATTTTCAGTATTCTCCTTTGTGAGAGCAGTCGAGTTTATTTCAGATATTCTCATTTTAAAAATCATCTCTGGTTAATCATTGAGAGGACGTTGGTGTTGCCTTGGCGGAGGTTTTCACTCTCTGAGTGCTCTTGTTGTTGTTATTATTATTATTATTATCATCATATAAGGCAGCAGAATTGTTAGCACGCTGGACGAAATACTTACTGGTATTTCATTTGCCGTTACCTTCTGAGTTCAAATGCTGCCAGGATTGACTTCGCCTTTCATCCTTTCAGGATAAGTTAAGTACCAGTTGCATGCTGGGGTCCGACTGGCCCCTCCCCAAAGATTTCGGGTCTTGTGCCTAGAGTAGAATAGATTATTTAAGCTTACATTCCTCTGTGGTGGTGTTTTGCATTTACAATCGTGGTACTCCGTCAGTTACGATGACAAGGGTTCCAGTTGATCCGACCAACGGAACAGCCTGCTCGTGAAATTAATGTGCAAGTGGCTGAGCACTCCACAGACATGTGTACCCTTAACGTAGTTCTCGGGGAGATTCAGCGTGACACAGTGTGACAAGGCTGGCCCTTTGAATTACAGGTACAACAGAAACAGGAAGAAAGGGTGAGAGTTGTGGTGAAAGAATAAAGCAGGGTTTGCCACAACCCCCTGCTGGAGCCTCGTGGAGCTTTAGGTGTTTTCGCTCAATAAACACTCACAGCGCCTGGTCTGGGAATCGAAACCGTGATCCTACAATTGCGAGTCCGCTACCCTATCCACTGGGCCATTGCACCTCTGCTTTTATAATAACATAAATATATACAAATTATAAAAATCATAAAAAAATATTTGCAAACCTCTGCTTCTTTGAATATTGCCATAATAGATGAGCTTTTGTTTTTTGATCCACTGGACGTGTAATGTCAGTGTGCACACACGACAGAGTGTAAGTGCTCTGAGAGAAATGTTGGACATAAGAAGCATCGGATATAACATGCAAGAGAGACGTTTGTGTTGGTATGGTCATGTACTACGGATGAATGAGGAGAGCTGTGTGAAGAAGTGCCACTCTGAAACAGATTTTCACCTATTGCGGGGGTTTTGGGAATGTAACACCTGCGATAGTTGAGGGATTAGTATATAATAACCCTTTATTTTGGGAAAGATTCCTCTTTACAAATAGAAGAAAGAAAATAATCAATGATTTCAGAGAAATGTGTTGTTATCAATTGCCGATTCTAGTTTATCATGTTTGTTCTTTTCATTGTTGTCTTTAATATGAATATTTTATTTTTTTTAACAGTTTCTGGAAAATACTATTTTAATTAATTTTTTTTATCTATCTTAAAGATTATGGTGAACAAGAAAATATGGACCTTGCTACTCGGTTTAATGTTAAAAAAGAAGATTTCCCTGTTTATAAACTATTTCTGCAGGATAAGAAAGAACCGATCGCTTATACAGGAAATGTTAAAGATTCTGCAGCAATAAAAAGATTTGTTATGAAAAATACAGGTTTGTAACAAGCTTTTTTACTTTAGCCTCCATCTCTCTCTCATTCTAGTTGGGGTAGCCATGTATTCACCTCTTCAGAAAGACACCTGTTCTTGTAAGGTGTCAAGCTGGTAGAAATGTTAGCACGCCGGGAGAAATGCTTAGCGGCATTTTGTCTGTCTTTATGTTCTGAGTTCAAATTCCTCTGAGGTCGACTTTGCCTTTCATCCTTTTGGAGTCGATAAATTAAGTACCAGTTACGCACTGGGTTGATCTAATTAACTGGCCCTCTCCCCCCAAAATTTGGGCTTTGTGCCTAGAATAGAAAAGACGCCTGTTCTTGTCCCTCTATCATACTATCACATCACTCAATGCTGTACCCATCTCAGTTGAGGTTGTCTTGGTAACCTCACTAGTGCTGTTACCACAAAAAAAAAAAGCATTGAGTACGTTGTAAAGTGATTAGTGTTAGGAACTGCATCCATCTGTAGAAACCATACCAAACCAAGCATTAGAGCTCAGCATAGCTCTCTGGCTCATCAGTTCCTTTTGAACTGTCTAACCCATGCCAGCATGGAAAAAAGGATGTTAAATGATGATAATGATTTGTTGTTGTCGTGTATCACATGCCTGCAGTGCATTGAGGGCACTGCAACAAAAGTTTTCCTGTTTAAGCAGGAGTTCTCCCACCATTGCACCACTCTTGTCCAAGTCCATCCATTGTGTTTTTTTTTTTGCCCACCCTTTGATCTACTGCCCTCTGCTTTTCCTTCCATGATGATGCTTTGCAAACCTCTGCTTCTTTGAATATTGCCATAATAGATGAGCTTTAAGCTAGCATGATCAGCTGGATGTGTAATGTCAGTGCGCACACACGACAGAGTGTAAGTGCCCTGAGAGAAATGCTGGACATAAGAAGCATCGGATGTGGCGTGCAAGAGAGACGTTTGCGCTGGTATGGTCATGTACAATGGATGGATGAGGAGAGTTGTGTGAAGAAGTGCCACTCCCAAACAGTGGAAGGAATCCGGGATAGAGGGAGACCCAGGAAGACCTGGGATGAGGTGGCAAAGCATGACCTTCAGACGTTGGGCCTCACAGAGGAAATGACAAAAGACCAAGACCTCTGGAGATATGCTGTGACTGAGAAGACCCGGCTAATAAAATGAGTTCACAGCTGTAACCTACACCAGAGTCGCATAACCAGCCCACTCAAAAGTACCTTGGATTGTAGGGCGACATGCTGTGCTTGAGGAGACCTACTGAGTCAAATACATCAAAATGAAAATCAAATGGAAATTGTAGCTGTGATTCCTGTGCCAGTGGCATGTAAAAAGCACCATCCATACGTGGTCAATGCCAGCGTCGTTTTGACTGGCTTCCGTGCTGGTGGCACGTAAAAAGCACCATACGATCGTGGTCGTTGTCAGCCTCCTGTCGCCCCTGTGCCGGTGGCACGTAAAAAGCACCCACTGCACTCTCAGAGTGGTTGGCGTTAGGAAGAGCATCCAGCTGTTGAAACACTACCAGATCAGACTGGAGCCTGGTGCAGCCTCCTGGCTTCCAAGACCCTAGTTGAGCCGTCCAACCCATGCCAGCATGGAAAACGGACGTTAAACGATGATGATGATGATGTTCAGGAATTGTCTTTCACCTACTTGTTGTAACACCCATTCATTTGTCTGATGGTGTATATAAGAAACTCTAAACATTCTCCTATACACCCACATTATTTCAAACTCATTGGTTATATTCTTTTCAAATTTGTTCAGAGTCCATGCTTCACAACCATAAATGCCCATTGGCTAAACGAGTACCTCACTAGCCTTGTTTTTAATTTAGTTGGAACACTTTTGCTGTTCTAGATGTTATTAAACTTTTCCATGGATGTTCTTGCCAAGGCTAGCCATGTCCTAATTTCCTTAAATGTGGCTTCATCAGAGATTTGGGCTCCAAGATAAAGGATTAGATAGACTAAATTTGGCTTATTTAAAAAAAAAGATTTTTAATTTCTTTCACAAAATTTAAGTAGCAATAAATTTATTTTATTTAAATTCACTATCATTATCATCATTTAACATCTATTTTCCATGCTGGCTTGGGTTGGACAGTTTAGCAGGAGCTGACAAGCCAGAGAGCTGCACTGACTCCAATTGTCTGTTTTAGCCTGGTTTCTACTGCTAGATTGCCATTCCTAATGCAAACCACTTTACAGAATGTATCATCATCATTTAATGTCCGTTTTCAATGCTGGCATGGATTGGACAGTTTGGCTGAAGACTGGGGAGCTGTGCCAGGTTTTTATCTGATTTGGCAAGGTTTCTACAGCTGGATGCCCTTCCTAACGCCAACCACCCCGAGAGTGTAGTGGGTGCTTTTTACATGCCACTGGCATGCTGGGTGCTTTTTATGTGCTGCTAGCCTTTTATGTGGCACCAGCATCTGGCGGGTTGCCAAGTAGCTTGCAAGACAAAGACCTCTCAGGTGTCACTATTAATTATTGTTTTTTTTCTTCTTTTTTTAATAAATTTCAGATCTCTGGCTAGGAATGCCAGGCTGTTTAGAAGACTATGATGCTCTTGTGAAGAACTTTGCCCGTGCTTCATCTGAAGAGAGACAAGCAATTCTTGCCGAAGCTGAAGAAATTAAAAATAAGTATAGAAATGATGTGCAGAAATCCTACGCTACAATCTATGTAAAAACAATGAAAAAAATAATGGAAAAGAACGATTTCTTGGCATCAGAAATGAAACGAGTAGAGAAATTAAAAGACGGAAAAGTAAGTGACAAAAAGAAGGAGCAGCTTAGTGATAGATTAAACATTCTTAATTCCTTCCATGTAAAATTCCAAGACGAACTATAACAGGTCCCAGCTGTTTTAATCATTATTATTTTTTTTTTTTTTCTGAAATACTATTCATATACATGATTAATATATTTCCATATCAATAACATCATTCCTCTTTATATTTCTTTTTAGAGAAAAACAAACAAACAAAATGTGTAAAACAAAACTTTTATTTCATGTTACACCTCTTGGAGAATGTTTTTTCTTTCTGTTTTGAAAGGTTTTTTTTTTTTTACAAGTTTGTTGTAAGCATTTAGATTAAATAGTATTAATTTAAGACATAGTACTAAACGCATTTAAGTTTGGAACATAGCAAAGTATAAATGCCCCTAATGCTGCTGATTATTTTAATCTTATGTTTCAGAAGTTCCATATTTTAAGTTTGTGACCATATTCCAAAGAGTAACAATTGTCATTAAATTCTTGAAAATCTTGATAATTTAACTTAGATTATACTAAAATTTAGACTTTCTGCAAACAATCTTATTTAAAATGTAATTGGCAAAAAAAAAATGGGAAAAGTAACCCTTTAGTGTTCACATCACTCAGTCAAATGTATTTTGGATTAATCCTGCATTATCTCATAGTTTTGAGATTTTGATGAAGTGATCGTTTATATTTTATTTTTAGAATGACATTGTAGGTTAGGTGTGAGAGATCAGATCTGACTGGTTTGAAAAATAAACAAGTAGAATATTTGGGCCGGATATGGCTGGTTTAATGCTAAAGGGTTAAAATTTTTCTTATTAACTTTTCAAATTCTTTTAATTCCTTACTTTTTACAATGTATATTTTTGAGTTTTGAAGTGGAAAAAAAAAAAAGGGTTTTCAAAGAATTGATCTGTTCATATACTGATTTTATTAAATACAATTTGGACAAAATATGCATTATTTAAACTTAGGCTCACCCCACCCAAATATGTTGCATTGCTTTAAGGTTTTTAAAAAAATTTTATTTCAATGAAAATGATAGATATTAAATCAGTGGAATGGTGATCAATTTCTTTTGCTGAAATTATAAGGCCGTAGGCTTGTTAAATTCATCAGTTTGGATGTTTCTGTCTGACGAGACACAACATGTCGAAACATAAGTGTCTCAGAATCTATTTTTACTAATGAACAGAAAGTGTTATGAACACAGATTCGTCACAAAAAAGGAGAAGTCTCTTGTGACGAACACAACAGCAATTGACATATTTTTTGTTTGAATGTTTCAGAGTGTATTACAAATAAACATGCAAGTCCTTATTATGTATTGAAATATAGGGAAACTAGAGAGATAGGAACACGGAAATTTGTTGTAGTAAGGTTACTCCGCATGGAAAATATGTTTATTCACTGTAGTTGATTCATTATCGAAATTATTTGGAAAAAAGCTGCATTTTTTTTCAGTTCTCCATTTTGTTGGCTGTTTTTTTCTTTTCTTTAAAAGTATTGATCTCATTTTCAACTATCAGTAATTACAATTATAAGCAGATATTTTTGGAAGGAGGTGTATATATGTTATGTAACACAATCAGTTTATATTGCCTAAACATTCAAAACACTTTATGTTTACAATAATAAACTATTTAAAACTTTTACTTTATACTGGGCTTTGTGATTATTATTATTATTATTCTGTTGGTTAAAATGCCTGACAACAAATCATTCGGTTAGAAAACAGCCTTTAAATATTTCCCCTTCCAGTTAATAATTAACGTAGGATAAGGTGATGAGCTGGCAGAATTGTGATCATGCTGGAGAAAATGCTTAGCGGTATGTCTTCCATCTTCAGGTTCTGGGTTCAAATTCCGCCAAGGTTGAGTTTACCTTTCATCCTTTTGGAGTCGATAAAATGAGAAGCTGTTGAGCACCAGGATGGATTTAATTAACTTACTCGTTTCCCCCCAAATTGCTGGCCTTGTGCCAAAATTTGAAACTATTATTATTATTAACATGGTGAGCTGGCGGAATTGTTAGCATGCCGGACAAAATGCTTAACAGAATGCAATCCATTCTGAGTTCAAATTTCACTGAAGTTGACTTTGCCTTTCATCCTTTCAGGGTCATTAAAACAAGTACCACTCCCCTGAAATTGCTGGCCTTGTGCCAAAATTCGAAGCCGATATCTACAATGCTACTAAAGTAACGAGCTGGCAGAACGATTAGCATGCTGGGCAAAATGCTTAGTGACATTTCGTCTGCCTCTATGTTCTGAGTTCAAATTCTGCAGAGGTTGACTTTGCCTTTTATCCTTTTGGAGTTGATAAAATAAGCTGTTGAGCACCAGGATGGATTTAATTAACTTACTCTTTCCTTCCAAAATTGCTGGCCTTGTGCCAAAATTTGAAATCATTCTTATTAATGTTGGATTTCTCTGTTTATATTTAGGTGTAGGGGCAACTGTGTTGTTTATATTTGGGTGTAAGGGCAACTGTGTTGTTTATATTTAGGTATAGGGGCAACTGTAGTTTATATTTACGTGCAGGGGCAACAATGTGGTTTATATTTAGGTGTAGGAGTCAACTGTGTGGTTTATATTTAGGTGCAGGGGCAACTGTGTGGTAACTTGCTTCTCAGCCACGAGGTTTTAGGCCCGGTCCTTCTGTGCAGTGTTGGGCATGTATTTCCTACTGTAGCTCCAAGTCAACTAAATGGCTTTTGAGTGAATTTGGTAGTTGGGGCTGTAAGGAAGCCCATTGTATATAAATAAACTCATTGAAAAGACGTATGGCTTAATGGTTAGGGTCCTCAGCTGATGAGTCATAAGGTTGTGAGTTTGATTCCTAGCAGTCTGTTTATGTCCTTGAGCAAGACACTTTATTTCATGTTGCTCCAGTCCATTCAACTGGCAACAACGAGTTGTACCTGTAATTCAAAAGGGGCCAGCCTTGTCACACTCTGTGCCATGCTGAATCTCCCTGAGAAATATGTTAAGGGTTCACGTGCCTGTGTAGCGCTCAGCCACTTGCACATTAACTACATGAACAGATTGTTCTGTTGATTGGACCAACTGGAACTCTTGTCATAATTAATGGAGAGCCGAAATTTTTGGGGTAGGGGGCCAATTGATTAAATCAACCCAGTATGCAACTGGTACTTAATTTATTGACCCCAAAATGATGAAAGGCAAAGTCAACGTCAGCGGAATTTGAACTCGGAACGTAAAGACAGACGAAATACTGTTGAGTATTTCATCCGGCGTGCTAACGTTTCTGGCACAAAAAAAAAAAAAAAAAAAAAAAAAAAAAAAAAAGACCTGAAATATGGTATATACACTCATCACTCATCACTCATCTCTGATCTTGTTGCTTGTTTACATCTGATGTCTCAGTATGAAAGATTGTAGCAAAAAGTCTGTACTGGGAATAATTTCTGTAGAAACAACCTTAACAAAAGAATGGTGTTAATAATACAAAGTTGGCTCGTTAGTCTCGGGGTATGATTTTTGCTTAGAGTGAGAGAGGTCCCGCGTTCGAATCCCAGACGATCTCATATTTTATAGGCGCAGGAGAGGCTGTGTGGTAAGTAGCTTTCTTACCAACCACATGGTTCCGGGTTCAGTCCCACTGCGTGGCACCTTGGGCAAGTGTCTTCTACTATAGCCTCGGGCCCACCAAAGCCTTGTGAGTGGATTTGGTAGACGGAAACTGAAAGAAGCCTGTCGTATACATGTATATATATATATATATATATATATATATATATATATATATGTTTGTGTTTGCCCCCCCCCCCCCCCCAGCATCGCTTGACAACTGATGGTGTGTTTACGTCCCCGTAACTTAGCAGTTCGGTAAAAGAGACCTATAGAATAAGTACTAGGCTTCCAAAGAATAAGTCCTGGGGTTGATTTGCTCGACTAAAAGTCGGTGCTCCAGCATGGCCGCAGTCAAATGACTGAAACAAGTAAAAGAGTAAAAGAACAACAAACAGCTGTTTTATGAAAATCTTTATTTAGATGTGTACAGATGTATCTGAGTATTAAAAAATATTAAAATATTCTAAGAAATAGATTTTCAAGTGAGATTCAAAATATTTTCCCCACCAATGTTACGGGATTAACTTTATAAGGGGACAGGTGGTGGTTTGAAACCAAGACGATGGATTGAATTTACCCACCCAAGGATAGGCCATGGTGGGATTTGAAATTAGAATGCAAAGAACCAGGAAACAAAGACTGCAAGGCATCTGGTCTGATTTTCTCACAAGTTCCACACCAACCCAGGATTTGAACTCAGTGTTGAGAGTTTAAACTAATACTATAAGGAATTTTATGCAACAACCTAATGATTCAATGCAAAGCCATATTCAAATGGCTTAAGGATTTCCTCCTCCTCATCATTATAATCACATTATGTCTGCTTTCCATGATGGCATGGGTTGTCATAGTCCGAGTCAGTCCCTATTCAGAATTATTGCCCTCCTAGACAGGACCACATCTCGCCTGTTTGTTTCATTTTCGGCTTGGTCTACCTTTCACTAATTTATTTTGCTTACACATTTATAAATAAAATCATCGACAAGATGTGTGGCTTAATGGTTAGAGTACTCAGTTCACGATCATGAGGATGTGGGTTCGATTCCTAGCAGTCTGTTTGTGTCCTTGAGTAAGACACTTTGTTTCATGTTGCTCCAGTCCACTCAGCTGGCAAAAATGAGTAGTACCTGTAATTCGAAAGGGGCCAGCCTTGTCACACTCTGTGGCATGTATCCACCTATTCTTTATTTTTCCATGGCATTATTTTTTTCTGGTATATTCTCATGGTTGAGCATTTTATACACTTTTCACCTCACCTATAGTAACTCAGAGGCTGCAGACAGCCTACCAAAGGGTAGGCAGTGAGTACCATGCTAATGGTAACAGGCGTATTGTGTCTATGGCCAATTATGTTTAACTTTTAATGACCCAGTTGGTCAAGATATCAGATCAGTGGTTCTCAACCTTTTTTTATATCAGGGGCCAGATCCAAAGCCTGGATTGTTTTAGGGGCCACACTAAAAAAGGTAAAACAAGTCAAAGAAAGGTTTATTATATTTAAAGACAGAAGACCGTCAGGGTTTGCAGGAAGGATGCATGTGGCCCTGGGGCCGCGGTTGAGAACTGCTGTATTAGATGATTAGGTTACTAGCACATAAAGACTGGATGCTTGTAGGTTGTTCTGCCGAGTTCAACTCATTGTTGGGTAAGTTTCTTGTAATAGACTAATGAATCTTATAGAGGAAGATATGTCTTATCTGTTTTGATGTTGGATAGATTCAAATTAAGTAGCAGCCCTGTGAATGGGTCCCTGAGGTCCATAAATAGGATTTTTGGAGTTCATCATAAAAAGTATGAATTAAAACCATTTCCATTTGGAAACAAATACCTGATGAAATGACTGGACAAGAACAGGGCAGACAAAATACCTTGTGGAAACAAAACTTACAATGTTTAAAATGGCTTTAACATTTTTTAGTAAAGCTGGTAAAAGCTGTAGCATTTGGGGAGTGTGGAGGGCAAGGTTTATAAAAATAGCAATTTATGGTATTTTTCAAGTGTATTTGGACCTGATAGAAACTTTCTGCGATAGAGGGAAACATGGAGGGAAAAAAAATAAAATCAAATCAATCCTTCCAGTAGTTTGTAGTAATAAGTTGTCTCTTGCCTCCTCTTCTTATGGAATCGGAGAGATCAAAGCGGGTAAACTAGTAGGATTAATTAAGATAAAAATTAATCGCTCTTACATCAGTAACAATCTGGGAAAAAGTACAATATAAAAAATTTTTTAAAAACCCAACAGAAATTCAAATTTTCTCGATAAATACATCACTATATACAAAGACACCCCTGATAATTATCACCAAAAATATAAAGATCACTTTCGGTAAGTGGCAAGTATTCTAGGCTGAATTATTTCCTCAGGATTCAGAGACGAGATCAGATTCACTTTTTAACTGGTCAATAATTCTGCAAGACTTCAATATTGCTGTAAAGATCCAAGGATTCTGGATTTGATAAAGTGCCACGTTGTGACACATTTTGGCCGCTTATGATTTTGCTGATGGCTATTTCAACTTTTTTCCCATTTATAGTATACTAGAAAATATTAAAAAAAATAAATAAATAAAAAAATTAAAAAATGATTTATTGGTAAATATTGGTATTTTGATTTGACAAAGATGAAAATATTTAAGTTCAAGTTTATTAATGAAGGAAAAAATACGACTGATTAGCTGTATGAAATTAATTTAAATTTAGGTGCAGGAGTGACTGTGTGGTAAGTAGCTTGCTTACCAACCACATTGTTCCGGGTTCAGTCCCACTGCGTGGCACCTTGGGCAAGTGTCTTCTACTATAGCCTCGGGCTGACCAAAGCCTTGTGAGTGGATTTGGTAGACGGAAACTGAAAGAAGCCCGTCATATATATGTATATATATATATATATGTGTGTGTCTGTGTTTGTCCCCCCAACATCGCTTGACAACCGATGGTGGTGCGTTTGCGTCCCCGTAACTTAGTGGTTCAGCAAAAGAGACCGATAGAATAAGTACTAGGCTTACAAAGAATAAGTCCTGGGGTCGATTTGCTTGACTAAAGGCGGTGCTCCAGCATGGCCGCAGTCAAATGACTGAAACAAGTAAAAGAGTAAAGCAGGAAAGATCTATAATTGAATTCTGAGCCACTTACATTATGATGTTCAAACCTCAAGGGTATGCCACCATCTATATCTCTCTCTTCCTTTACTCAACCAACCCATTTATATTCTGATCCCTGTCCCTTGTGAGTATGCCCAGCATTTTGCCACCATCTCCATCCTCCTGTCTACCACTCTCTCTCTCTCTCTCTCTCTCTCTCTCCTGCTCTTCCCTCAGGTTGGGTAACCATGTATCTCCTTTGCAGCAGTACATCTGTTTCTGCCTTCATTCCTAATCTCTCCTCCTCTCTCTCTCTCCGGCTGGGTAACCTTGTACCACCTCTACAGCAAGACACCTGTTTCTGTCTCACTATAACCTTTCATCATCTGATACAAGATCACCTCCTCCAATACCCCTTCCCCTCTCAAAAGATTTCTTTTTTGTCTTGCAAGGTACTTGGCGACCCTGTCAGTGCAGGTGCCACTTAAAAAGCATCCAGTCCACACTGTAAAGCGGTTGGCATTTGGAAGGGCATCCAGCTGTATAAACCTGGCCAAAACTGACCTTGCCGGTGCTTGTGCCACATAAAAAGCACTCAGTCCACTCTGATGGGTGGTTGGTGTTAGGAAGGGCATCCAGCCGTAAAAATCCTGCCAAAACAGACACAGAAGTCTGGTGCAAGCTTCTACCTGGCTGGCTGGCTCCTGTCAAACCCTCCCACCCATGCCAGTATGGAAGGCAGACATTAAATGATGATGATGATGATGATGTTTCTGATAGTGCCCCTCAAAAAGTTTTTCCTTACAAAGAGACTTGGTGAGTGATACAAAACTGAATACTTAGATCAGTGGTTCTCAACCAGGGTCCACAGATTTTTTTTTGGGCGGGGGGGGGGGGGGGGGGGTGTCTATGCTAGCAAAATAGCAAATTAGGGATCCACAGTAGTATTTTAAGGGTCCATGTAAATCATCATCATCATTTAATGTCCATTGTCCATTCTGGCATGGGTTGGACGGTTTGACCAGGGCTGCACCAGACTCCAGTCTGATTTGGCAATGTTTCTACAGCTGGATGCCCTTCCAAATGCCAACCACTCCAAGAGTGGAATGGGTGCTTTTTATGTGCCAGTTGTGTGACACCAGTATCTGCCATGACTACAATTTGACTTGGTTTGACGGATCTTCCTTCTCAAGCACAGCATATTACCAAAAGTCTCGGTCACTTATCATTGCCTCCGTGGGACCCAATACTTGAAAGGTGCTTTTTACGTGCCACTGGCACAAGTGACACCGACAATGGCCACAACTATGATACAATGTTTTGATTTAAACGTGTCTATGGCAAGAAACAGGTTTCTTTCTCTAATGTTTTACATTATTCAACTTCTGCAAGTTTTCGTTTCAATAACAAAAACAGGAATTTTGAAAGAAGTATCTATAAAACTAGTTTTTAAACATGGAATGGCTATGGGGTTCCACCAGAATAAAATAGTAATCAAAGGGGTCCATAGATAAAAAAAATGGTTGAGAATCACTGACTTAGGTGATTTACTATCATCATTGTTTAATCATCATCCTCATCATCCTGAGACTGAATCCTTTCTCACAAGAATAAACGAGTAAAACTATTTCATGGAGGTGAGGACAAGTGACTGAGACCTTTGGAGATATGCTGTGCTTGAGAAGACCCGGCAAACCAAGTGAGACCGTAACTGTGGCCTATGCCAGTGTTGCATAACTGGCCCATTTAAGAGTACCCATCAATCATTGGGCAATAAACCGTGCTTGTGAAGACTTGTTGAGGCAAATGAAGTCATTGTTGTGGCCAATGACGGTACTGTCTGATAAGCTCCTGTGCCGGTGGCGTGTAAGAAGCACCATTTGGGCGTGATTGTTGGCAGTGCCACCTGACTGGCTCCCATGCTGGTGGTACCTAAGAAGCACCATTCAGGTGTCGTAAATGCCAGTACCGGTTGACGGGCCCTCATGCAAGTGTCTTCTACTATAGCCTCGGGCCGACCAAAGCCTTGTGAGTGAATTTGGTAGACGGAAAACAGAAAAGAAGCCCGTCGTATATATGTGTGTATATCTGTTTGTGTGTCTGTATTTGTCCCCCCAACATCACTTGACAACTGATGCTGGTGTGTTTACGTCCCCGTAGCTTAGCGGTTTGGCAAAAGAGAACCGATAGAATAAGTACTAGGCTTACAAAGAATAAATCCTGAGGTCAATTTGCTCGACTATAAAAGGCGGTGTTCCAGCATGGCCACAGTCAAATGACTGAAGCAAGTAAAAGAGTAAAAGAAAATGGTTTGCCGAGGCAACTAATATAAGAACGGTTAAAAGATACTTACTGGAATATCTTTGATAGGAAGGACTCGAGCAGGAACATGCCGACTCGATAAAGATGTGCGGATGTGAGAACAGATATCTTTCTTCAGTTCCTCAGTGAATTGCTGGTTATTTGCCATTTTGATAAAAAGGACTGCTCGTTCATCTGATCCATCCATTTTCCTTTGAGCCACACAAAGGCAATCTTGGATTTCAACAAATGTTTCAACTACAATCATATTAAAAGTGGGATTACTTAAAACCATGTCAATACTTCTGCACTTCTTTTGTTATGCCAATAATAATAATAATAATAATAATAATAAAAACTGAGCAAGTATAAAGATCTTGAAATAGAAATTGGCAAAATGTGGAACCTGAAGACTAAAACAACACCTGTTGTTGTAGGTGCCCTAGGAATGCTGGCAAAAGGGGCTGATTCCTACCTAGCTCAGTTACCAGGAAACCCCAAAATGGCAGAAATTCAAAAGATAATTCTCATGGGAATTGCCCATATCCTACGTAAAATACTGTCTATGTAATCTCAAATTTTAAAACAAACTCCTAATTTTCTTAAACATTCTCTAGAACAATACTATGTACAAAACCAAATATATGGTACCCTAGGCATAACACCAACATGAACTTCTAACTTGTTGTCTCTTGGGGTCTCTGGATGAGACTTGGATCCAACTTGTACAAATGCAAAGCAAAAGTCAAACATAAAATAATAATAATAATAATATTGGTATAACGACTCTTCCAAGATACAAAATGTTTCCATACACATGAGGGGATCTACCCTGTCACCTTCACCCCACCCATTTAATCCCCTAACACCTAAAAGGCACGGATGATGGTGTCACATAGGCACCAAATACACTCTATAAAGTGGTTGGCATTAGGAAGGGCACCCAGCTGTGGAAATCGTGCCAAAAATGAGATATTTGAGCAAGGTAAGGTCCTTTGACACTTTGGATCTAGTTGAACTGTTCAACCCATGCCAGCATGGAAAAGCAGATGCTAAGGTGATATATTGGTGGTGTGAGTGAGTGTGTGTGTGTGTGTGTGTGTGTGCGTGTGTAGGTCTCCTTGTCTTGACATCATGAGAACTTTACCATTATACAATTACTGCCGTTCATTTCTAATCTTCTGTGTAAAACAATGTCTGACCATTAGGAAAATCTTACTTCGCTTGGAAACAGGTGAGGGTTGGCAACGGGAAAGGCCTCCGGTCAAATGAAATCTATCTCCACAAATTCATGGAAATGTGGATGCTAAATGATGACGAACATCACCAAAACAGTATTATGTAGTTTTGAGGAATTCCCCAAAGAACATAATACACACTGTCAACAAAGTTTGGAGTGAAAAATAAGAATAATGTCAAATTTTTTGTACTGACTTACCAACTTGATAAATTTCAGCACTTCCAAATCGTACTCCATTGGGATTCAAGGTACCATCACTGCAATAAAAACATTATGGAAAGTGGAAGGTTTGAATAAAGATGTATGTAATAGGAAGGAATGTTTTCATTTCTTTTTGATTTCTCTGCTAGAATGGCTAAAATTTGAACTAGCATGCCTGTGGTCAGTGCTGGATTAACCATTAAGCAAAATAAGCAGGTGTTTAGGCCATCAAGGGAAGGAGGGGGCAGCACAGAAATGGTAAATGGTTTACGGCACAAAAAAATCACTTTAAACTTGATAAAATAATATTCAGGATGCCTTTATCTCTACTAAGCATAGATGCAGATGTGTTACCTAAGATTAATTTTGAGGGTCTGATCAAAGATTTTGCAATTCAAAAAAGTAGGAGGAAACTTTTCAAATATAAATAAAGTGGAATTAAACAAAAATAGACATTATTTTCTCTTTTACTGTTTTGTTTCATTTTGAAAAATAAGGATTTATTTTATGGTTTGTTATTGTTTATATTTTGAATTACATAATCTTTTATGGGGGCACCGAAATCTTTTAAGTGCTTAGGGCCTCAATGGGTCTTAATCCAGCCCTGCTTGTGGTTTATTGCAGTACTGAAGCTGGGGCACTATATATATATGATTTCAAATTTTGGCACAAGACCTGCAATTTCGAGGAACCCCATTAAGTCGATTACATCAATCTCATTCTTCAGCTGGTACTAATTTTGTCAACCCTGAAGGGGTGAAAGGGGCAGAATTCGAACTCAGAATGTAAAGATGAAATACTGCTAAGCATTTTACCCAGCATACTAACAACTCTGTCAGCCTGCCCCTTACACATGATAATGTGTGTAGCTATGTGGTCCCTTTACAGCAAGAAACCTGTTCTGCTCTGGTCCCTTCTCTCATCATCTAGCATAAAACCACCTCCCAAGGTTTGTAGTCTTGCATGGGGACCTCAGTTGTGGTGATACAGTTCTATATTCGAGAGATGAGGAATTATGTACATTATTTACATTATTTACATTTGACGGATATTTGTCCTCAACTTGTTTGTTGTTAACACAACGTTTCAGCTGATGTACTCTCCAGCCTTCATCAGGTGTCTTGGGAAATTTCGAACCTGGGTTCTCATTCCTAAGGTATTTTTCTGATATTATTATTATTATTATTATTATTCAGGTCACTGCCTGGAATCGAACTCGGAGTCTTGGAGTTAGTAGCCCGTGCTCTTAACCACTATGCCATATGCCCATGGGCCCACAGGCATATAATAATAACATCGAAAAATACCTTAGGAATGAGAACCCAGGTTCCTTAACCCTTTTATACCTACTTATGCTGACCCCTAAATAATTTCATATGAAAACCAACGATGATGTTTATAACTGATTCAGCTATCGATACTGGAATTCAAACTACCTCCACTACAATAAGATCATTATGTGCACATGCATACAAACTTCCCCTCTCCATGCCACCAATGTTATCCAAGGGAAAGGCAAAAGGGCCGATACAGCTCGGCACCAGTGACGTCACAACTCATTTCTACAGCTGAGTGAACTGGAGTAACATGTAATGAAGTGTCTTGCTCAAGGACACAACACACAGCCCGGCCTGGGAATCAAACTCACAACCTCATGATTGCAAGCTGATTTCATTATTACACCACATTGCTACAACTTAAGATATATATATTCACATAAAATGAGACAAGAAGTGTGATTATTCACCTCCGACCCAGCATTACAATACCTCCAGTGTCAGGATTAATCTTGCAGAAATCACCTTGTACCCATACACCTGAAGAATAAAGAAGTTTATTTACATAACGTTTATTGACAGAGTGATACCAAATCATGAATACTAAACCATACATGCCGGTGGTACGTGAAAAGCACCATTTGAGTGTGGCCGATGCCAGTGCTGCCTGACTGGCCCTCATGCTGGTGGCAGGTAAAAAGCACCCACTACACTCTCAGAGTTGTTGGCGTTAGGAAGGGCATCCAGCTGTAGAAACTCTGCCAGATCGGATTGGAGCCTGGTGCAGCCGCCTGGCTCCCCAGACCCCACCAGTCGAATTGTCCAACCCATGCCAGCATGGAAAGCAGACGTTAAACAATGATGATGATGATGATTTTGATGATTGATGATGAAAGGAAAGAAATGTGAATGAGTGAGTGAAGTATTTTGAAGCAGAAAACGAATCAGTCAAAGAAAGGATGAAAGAGGTGTACCAGCGAATTTAGAAAAATAGGCCTTTTTGTATTTGAAATTCTGAGGATCATTCCAGAAATATATTGGCATTGATGGAAACGGTTTTGTACAGACGAGCTCTCCACTCTGCCCTAAAACATGGTGACCTGAAAAAAAAAGAGAAAGTATATCATAAGATTTAAATTAATTAAAGATTAATTTTAGTTGTTAATTATTTCTGTAATAGAGAAATTTATTTTATGTAGAGACACATCTATAAGTGAAACTTTTTTACATTACTCTACTCTTTTACTTGTTTCAGTCATTTGACTGGTCATGCTGGAGCACCGCCTTTAGTCGAGCAAATCGACCCCAGGACTTAATCTTTGTAAGCTTAGTACTTATTCTATCGGTCTCTTTTACTGAACTGCTAAGTTACAGGGATGTAAACACACCAACATTGGTTGTCAAGAGATGGTGGAGGGACAAACACAGACACACAAACATATACATATAGATATATACAATGGGCTTCTTTCAGTTTCCGTCTACCAAATCCACCCACAAGGTTTTGGTCAGTTCAAAGCTATAGTAGAAGACACTTACCCAAGGTGCCACGCAGTAGGACTGAACCTGGAACCATGTGGTTGGGAAGCAAGCTTCATACCATACAGCCATGCTTGTGCATAAAAATATCTGTGTCTTTGGGTGTATATGTAACACAAGAGAGAGAGAGAAAGAAAAAAAAAAAAAGAAGCAGGATTTACCATTTTCGTCCCAACTTTCCATGGCACAACCAAGAGCAAAAGACTGTATTTCTCCTCTGTAGACAGGAATTGTCCAGTTTTGTCCCATAAAACATGCAATTATATCAGTGCCACCTGAAAAATAAAACCATGATCAAATGATAATATAATATAATTCAGAATTCATCATCATCATCAATTAATGTCTGCTTTCCATGCTGGTAAATCCACTTACAAGGCTTTCGTCAGCCCAAGGTGCCACGCAGTGGGACTGAACTTGGAACCATGTGGTTGGGAAGCAAGCTTCTTACCACACAGCCACACCTGTGCCTATGATGATGATGATGATGATGATGATGATGATGTATATATGGTTTAGTCTGCAGAATGAGGTCGTTTTATGATTTTCTATTCTTATGCATGGTGCACGGCTGTGTGGTTAAGAAGCTTGCTTTGCAACCATGGGGTTTCAGGTTCAGTCCCACTGGATGGCAACTTGGACAAATGTCTTCTACTATAGCCCTAGGATGACCAATGTCTTGCGAGTGACTGTAGTGGACACAAACATATATATGTTGTGGAAAGATTCCAACCACCCCTCAAGTGACTAAAAAGTGGACTGACCCATTGTTATAAAACAAAGAATCGTGAGCGAGGGAATTGCCAGTTCGGGATAAACTCACAAGGCACGGTGTCTCGGTTTCGCCAACGTGCCTTCGTGCGGGCAGAGCAACGCAACTGTTCTACA
Organism: Octopus bimaculoides; assembly: GCF_046866305.1. Classification (NCBI taxonomy): domain Eukaryota; kingdom Metazoa; phylum Mollusca; class Cephalopoda; order Octopoda; family Octopodidae; genus Octopus; species Octopus bimaculoides. Next base: position 1,187,078 of record NC_142928.1, on the reverse strand, counting down.
TGCAATCATGCAGTGTCCAGGTTTCTCAGACCTGTGGGTTTCTCTACAAAAGGGGCATTGTCACAGCTGGGGAGAGTCACAGCTGGGGAGAGTCACAGCTGGGGAGAGTCACAGCTGTCAGCCAAGTCGATTATTAAGATTGTTCTGCAGCCTTCTCTAAAAGGAGAAGAGAAATTCTATACATTATTTACATTTGACAGATATTTGTCCTCCTCCTGTTTGTTGTTAACACAACATTTCGGCTGATATACCCTCCAGCCTTCATCAGGTGTCTTGGGGAAATTTCGAACCTGGGTTCTCATTCCTAAGGTATTTTTCGATATTATTATTATTATTATTATTCAGGTCACTGCCTGGGAATCAAACTAAGAATCTAGGGGTTAGTAGCCAGTGCTCTTAACCACTATGCCATATGTCCGTGGGCCCACGGGCATATAATAATAATAACATTGAAGAATACCTTAAGAATGAGAACCCAGGTTCGAAATTTCCCCAAGACACCGGATGAAGGTTGGAGGGTATATCAGGCGGCGGACTCATAGAATCGCGGATTCGATTCCCAGACCAGGCGTTGTGAGTGTTCATTGAGTGAAAACACTTAAAGCTCCATGAGGCTCTGGTAGCGGGTGGTGGCGAACCCTGCTGTACTCCTTCACTACAACTTTCTCTCACTCTTTCTTCCTGTTTCTGTTGTACCTGTAATTCAAAGGGACCAGCCTTGTCACGCTGAATCTCCCCCGAGAACTACGTTAAGGGTACACGCGACTTGCGCGTTAATTTCAGGAGCAGGCTGTTCATTGATAGGATCAACTGGAACCCTCGTTGCCGGAACCGACGGAGTGCCACAATCTTTCATTTATGGTGTGGAGGATGTAAGGGAAGCAACTCTGGACAAAAACCACTGTAAACAAGCTTTGCTAATTTAGCGCTTTCCGGTATAATTGAGTTTATCAGAGATACTTGTGTGTTTTAACGATTGAATTGATTTAAATTGCTAATTGCTTTGAGATCTCTTTATTTCTATAATATATAAAGTTCTAATCAAATGGTAAGCATTAAAATCAGTAGTGCAAGGAAAGAAAAAAAACATACAGTATGGACATTTAGCCAATTGACTAATAAAGAAGCGCTTGTTATTATTGGCATAATGACCCCCCCCCCCCCGCCCCAAGACGCAACAAAATTTGTTTCAAAACACGAATTTATATCAAGAATCTCGCAAACTAAATAGAAAAATGAAGTATGGATTATTGACCAAGATTAATGATGGACAGGCATGGTCAATGCCAGTGCCACCTGACTGGCTCCTGTGCCAGTGGCATGTAAAAAGCATCATTCTAGCATGATTGATGCCAGTGCCGCCTGACTGGCTCCCGTGCCAGTGACACGTAAAAACCACCATTCTAGCATGGTTGATGCCAGTGCCGCCTGACTGGCTCCCATGCCAGTGGCACAAGAAAAGCACCATTCAAGCGTGGTCGATGTCAGTACCATCTGACTGGCCCCTGTGATGATGGCATATAAAAAGCACCATTCTAGCGTGATCAATGCCAGTGCTACCTGACTGGCTCCCATGACGGTAGCACGTAAAAAACACCCATTACTCTTGGAATGGTTAGCATTAGGAAGGGTATCCAGCTGTAGAAACCTCACCAGATCAGGTTGGAGCCTGGTGCAGCCTCCTGGCTTGCCGGTCCTCAGTCAAACTGTCCAACCCATGCCAGCATGGAAAGTGGACGTTAAACGATGATGATGAGGAGTCAGGGAAATTAAAGAGGCTGCCCCTCCCTCTCTCATACCAGCCCACACTAATCCACCAGTCACCTCCTTTTTGTGCCTTTAACTATTGCTTTCCTCTGCTATACTCCATTAGTAAACACCTCCTCTTACCTGCTTTCACTCCAACTCACCAAAGCCCCGACCCTAACTCGCTCCTATGTCTCTTGCCACGCCCATCTAGCGCCATCTTTTCCACCTCAACATTTTCTCCCACAAATCTCTGTATCTTGAAATGCTACAGCGTTGTCAAACCGTTTAACCCATGCCAGCATGAAAAATGGGTGATAAATGATGCTGATGATGATGGTAACGATATATATCATCATCACCACCATCATTTAATGTCCGTTGTCCACGCTGGTATGGGTTGAACAATGTGACCAGAGCTAGCAAGCTGGGGGGAGGAGGGGGACTGCACCAGGCTCCAGTCATCTGTTGTGACATGGTTTCTAAGGTTGGATGCCCTTCCTAAAGCCAACCACTTCACAGAGTGTGCAGGGTGCTTTTATGTGGCACCGCACGGGCACTTTTATGTGCCATTATAGAATTTAATCCTACCACTTCCTGCACTATGCTTACCTCCCACTCCTCAATCCAGTCCTCTTGGCCCTGTACCACTGTATCATTGTTCTCCACTAGCCCCCAACCTGTGTGTTCCACCCATACGCCCTCTCTCTCTCTGTATTATTGCTATCTGCTGACCCTGACCTGTGTTCCATCCACACATAACAAGGAAACTTTTCACACACCCCACCCCATCAAACCAATCTACATCTCTTCTCTTCCTCACATTTCCTCCTTCAAGCACTATGCCTGGCTCTCACTCCCCGATCCTGTCCTCCCAGCCCCGTTTCTCTGTATCCTTGCTATTCGGTACCCACCGATCCACCACCAACACTCTCCATATACCCAGGTTTACACCACTCACTTCCCCTCTGCACTCTCTAATCACACTTCTTTGGCGATATCCTACTACTTATATTTATTTCTTTATTGATCACAAGGGGCTAAACAAAAAGGGGACAAACAAGGATAGACAAAGGGATTAAGTCAATTACATCGACCCTAGTGCATAACTGGTATTTATTTAATCAACCCCGAAAGGATGAAAGGCAAAGTCGACCTCGGCGGAATTTGAACTCAGAACATAAAGACAAACGAAATACCGCTAAGCATTTCGCCTGGCGTGCTAACATTTCTTATTTCTTTATTGCCCAGAAGGGGCTAAACATAGAGGGGACAAACAAGGACTGACAAAGGGATTAAGTCAATTACATCAACCCCAGTGCGTAACTGGTACTTAATTTATTGACCCCGAAAGGATGCTGCCTTGGAATTCCTTCTTTGGGATAGTGAGCAGCTGCCTCATCGCATTCTCTTGGATTTCCTCAATGTCTAGAAATTGTGTTCCTTTCAAGTGGGATTTGATCTTAGCTTTGGTTTCGAGGTTATAGCTGTAGAATAAGCACAAGGTTTAAAAAAATAATAATAAAACAAAACAATAAGTCCTGGTGTTGATTCATTTGTGTAAAGATTCTTCAAGGCTATGCCCCAGCATGGCCACGGTCTAAAGACTGAAACAAGTAAAAGACAAAACAGTAGCTTACCAGATATTGATCCCAGAAGAATATTGCTCTTAATGTGATTGTAAACATAATCATAACTTTGGGGTTTTAATGGGGAACCTGTTGACAGAATCATTCTGAGGGCTTTCAGGTTGTGTGTTTCAGCTGCAATATAAAAAAAAAATACAAATTTCATCTTAAAACAACACATTTAATTATTTACAGGAATCCGATGCATTAAAAATTATAAACACATCATAAATGCACACATCTGACTGACTGTCTGTGTCTGAAGCTTTTTAAAGTGACGAAGGGCCTTGTACAAGGCCAACCCCACTCTCTGAAATAATGTATACATTTGCCCCCAAAGAAGACCCGGTCTGCATCATCGGATGCAAAGTCACAGGGGTTACTTTCAGAGTTTTCCTTCTAGAGAAATGTTTAAATAAAGATTAGGGTCTCTCAGCAATTGTATGAGACTTGATTTTTTTTAACATAGGTAAAAAGCACCCATGTTGGCACCATGTAAAAAGCACCTGTGTTAGTTCTACCTAAAGAGCACCAAATCCACTCTGTAAAGTGGTTGGCATTAGGAAGGGCATCCAGACACAGAAACCATGCCAGATCAGATGATTAGCGTCTGGTGTAGTTCTCCAGCTTGCCAACTGCGGTCAAACCATTCAATCTATGCCAGTTTGGAAAATGGACATTAAATGACGACGATGATGATGGTGATGATACAGTTCTATATTTGAGAGATGAGGAATTATGTACATTATTTACATTTGACGGATATTTGTCCTCATCTTGTTTGTTGTTAACACAAAGTTTCGGCTGATATACCCTCCAGCCTTCATCAGGTATCTTGGGGGAATTTCGAACCTGGGTTCTCATTCCTAAGGTATTTTTCGATGTTGTTATTCAGGTCACTGCCTGGAAGCAAACTTGGAATCTTGGGGTTAGTAGCCCGTGCTCTTAACCACTTCGCCATGTACTCGTGGGCACATGGTGTAGTGGTTAAGAGCACGGGTTACTAACCTCAAATAATAATAATAATAATCTCAAAAAATATCTTAGGTTTGAAGTTTCCCCAAGACACCTGATGAAGGTTGGAGGGTATATCAGCCGAAATGTTGTGTTAACAACAAACAAGATGAGTACAAATATCCGTCAAATGTAAATAAGGATGATGATGATTGTGTGTGTGTGTGCATGCATGTGCATGTGTGTGTGTGCATGTGCTCGTGTGCATTTGTGAAGGCACAAGGCTTAGTGGTTGGGGTGTTGCACTCATGATTGCGAGATTGTGGGTTCAATTTTCAGACCTGGCACTGTGTTGTGTTCTTGAGAAAAGCACTTCATTTCCAGTTGCTCTGCGATAATTTGGTCATTACACACACACACACACACCAGGCTCTGATTGAGCCGGGGCTATAAAAGAAGACATTTGCCAAAAGTGCCACATAGCGGAATTGAACCAAGAACCATCTGGTTGGGAAGCAAACTTTTACAGTGAAACTTATACATGTGCAAATACAGTACATTCAATACAACCTGTTTATCAATTGGATTTAATTAACTCTAAACAACAGTAAACGATATAAATAGATTATTTACTTTAACGGTAGTGTTCCAGCATGGCCACAACTTCTGGCTGAAACCCATAATAGGATAATAAAATTATAACTAGGATCACAGGAAAAACGCAAATTTTCAGCACATTTCAAACTATTTAACCCCCAACCCCTGTTCCTCTGTATTATAGGCGTAGGAGTGGCTGTGTGGTAAGCAGCTTGCTTACCGACCACATGGTCCCGAGCTCAGTCCCACTGCGTGGCACCTCGGGCAAGTGTCTACTACTATAGCCTCGGGCCGACCAAAGCCTTGTGCGTGGATTTGGTAGACGGAAACTGAAAGAAGCCCGTCGTATATATATATGTATGTGTGTATATGTTTGTGTGTTTGTGCTCCCCCCCCCCCAACAACATCGCTTGACAACCGACGCTGGTGTGTTTACGTCCCCGTCACTTAGCGATTTGGCAAAAAGAGACTGATAGAATAAGTACTAGGCTTACAAAGAATAAGTCCTGGGGTCGATTTGCTCGACTAAAAGGCGGTGCTCCAGCATGGCCACAGTCAAATGACTGAAACAAGTAAAAGAGTATAGAAAATCTGATACAGCAAAAAAATCTCTCTGGTACCCCTTACTCCCATGGTGCCCTTAGCTTATATTGTTTAATAGTTAGTCTGGGCCTACTCATGTTGCACAGCGTTGCTGTCACATAACATAACATCACTTGTTAGTAAAGTAGGTTACCAAATATGTTATTTTCATAACTATGTCAGTAGTTTTCTGTCTAGCCTAACACGCTACCCGGTTAACACCCTCAGCTTGTTTAGGGTGTAAGAATTTGTTTTCCTCTCTACCCATAATTTTTTTTTTTTTCCTGCAAGTGTTTTCAGGCTGGGTGTCTGCCAGATTAATTTCACCATTCCACGATGTCCTTCATAAGCCATGGCCATTTTCCCCTTCTCTTCTGACTAATATTTAAAAGAGTAAAAATCTTGAACAGTTTTCTTGATAAACTTCTCAAAATGATATAAAATTGTAAATGTTAAAAACAAACAAAGCAAAAGAAAATGATCCGAAAATAACTGGTTCCAAAGAAGACTAGAATCCTGTGTTCTTTGTGTTGTCTCCTTTTGCTTGCTGCTTTCTTTCTTTCTTTCGAGAGATAGATAGATAGATAGATAGATAGATAGATAGATAGAGAGAGAGAGAGAGAGAGAAAGAGAGAAAGAGAGAGATGATAGGAACAAGAAAAGAGATAAAAAGCGAGAGTAAATGAAGAGAGCCAGAAAGGAGATGTGATTGTAGCAGGAATATTTGGCAGTCCCTAAATATCTAGAAAATTGAATCTGGATCACTATATTTGATGCAAAAACAACTAAACAACAACAATGAAATTCACCAACTACTGCTGATGTTACTAAAAAAGTGACCACTCTGGCACACTGGTAAAGAGGATCTTATCAGCAAGTTGTTTTTTTGAGGCTTGATAAATAAAACTTACTCTTGCCATTAAACAAAAGAGCAGAGTGTGTAGGCAGTAATGGCATGCACTTGTCTGTAGAACTCAAGGCTGCCACTGATGACAAAGGCAGCAATGACAACAAAACACCACCTGACAACAATATGTGATTATTCATTATCATTATTTCGATTGCACTTAAGTGTTCTTACCTGGTTTTAAACCTTTTTCTTCTATCAAAGAGAGCCATTTTGCACCAGTGCCAAAGATGGTGATACTGAAAAAGAAAAGTGTAGCTATTATATCTGCAAGTTAGTTTTTGTTTGTGGCAGATGTTCAGGTGCAATAAAGACTGTAAACAAACAGGAAACAACTTCTATCTCATTTCAGGGTGAAAAACTAGAGGCAGTCGATAACTTCCGCTATCTGGGCGACCAAGTTAGTAGTGGGGGTGGGTGCGCTGAAAGTGTAGCTGCTAGAATAAGAATAGCCTGGGCAAAGTTTAGAGAGCTCTTACCCCTGCTGGCGACAAAGGGACTCTCACTCAGAGTAAAAGGCAGACTGTATGACGCATGCGTACGAACAACCATGCTACATGGCAGTGAAACATGGGCTGTAACTGCTGAGGACATACGTAAGCTCGCAAGGAATGAAGCCAGTATGCTCCGTTGGATGTGTAATGTCAATGTGAATACCCGTCAGAGTGTAAGTATCTTGAGAGAAAAGCTGAACATTAGAAGCATCAGTTGTGGCGTGCAAGAGAGACGATTGCGCTGGTATGGACATGTGGTGAGAATGGAGGAGGATAGCTGCGTGAAAAAGTGCCACACCCTAACAGTTGAGGGAACCCGTGGAAGAGGTAGGCCCAGGAAGACCTGGGCTGAGGTGGTGAGGCAAGACCTTCGTACATTGGGCCTCACCGAGGCGATGACTACGGACCGAGACCTTTGGAAATGTGCTGTGCGTGAGAAGACCCGGCAAGCCAAGTAAGATCGTTGCCAGTGCCCCTGGACTGGTTCTTGTGCGGGTGGCACATGAGATGCACCATTTTGAGCGTGGCCGTTGCCAGTACCGCCTGACTGGCTCCTGTAGGATTTTCGAGCGAGATCGTTGCCAGTGCCCCTGGACTGGCTTGTGCGGGTGGCACATAAAAGACACCATTTCGAGCGTGGCCGTTTTCATGCGGGTGACACGTAAAAGCACCCACTACACTCTCTGAGTGGTTGGCGTTAGGAAGGGCATCCAGCTGTAGAAACTCTGCCAAATCAGACTGGAGCCTGGTGTTGCCATCCAGTTTCACCAGTCCTCAGTCAAATCGTCCAACCCATGCTAGCATGGAAAGCGGACGTTAAACGATGATGATGATGATGATGATATTAACTAGGAAAAACTAAAAACATTTAAATGTTTTTCATTGGAGCAGTTTATTCAAACTGGTCAAATTTTCTTTGGTAACAATAAAACCAACATCTATTGTACAATAGAGTTGTTCTATTACATAGCCAGGTCACAGTTTCAACCAACAGTCAAAAGCTATCATCAGGAATTCCCTCTATAAACTGGTCGGCATTAGGAAGGGCTTCAATCCATAGAAACCTTGCCAAAACAGACAATTGGACCCTGGTGCAGCTCTCTGGTTTGCCAGATCCTATCAAACCACAGCATGCCGGGAAAAAATGCTTAGCGGTATTTCGTCTGTCTTTACATTCTGAGTTCAAATTCTGCTGAGGTCAATTTTGCCTTTCATCCTTTCGGGGTCGATAAATTAAGTACCAGTTGTGTACTGGGTGCCAATCTAATCGAGTGGTCCCCTCCTCCAAAATTTCGGGCCTTGTACCTAAAGTAGAAAATAATTAAATAAGGTGATAGATGTGATTAATTTCTGAAACTTACCCGATATTATCAATTAAATCCCACAATACATTTGGGTGTGGCATCAGCGGAGAACCATCATAGAGAACAATTGCAGAACCTAATGCCAGAGTAGAAACCAACCAATTCCACATCATCCAACCAGCCTAAAGAACAAGGAAGAAAGATAAGGAAATGATCAAGAAGAAATCTACAGATATAAATTGAACATCACACAAGTGTTCATCTGTCAGGGTGACAAGGAGCATCAGTCATCATGACAGATGACTGATGACTTATGCAATGACTGTTTAAAGTGAAGAAAAGTTGCAGTCTTCTTTCTCATCAACTGTCAATCTTACTCTCTTATCTGTGACCATCTTCGATCCAGTTGCAAGACCAGGTCAAGATGACTGAAGACAGAGATAGCCACAGTGGATGACCAGGATGTCTTACTTTTGCCACATCTCGCTCTCTGCATTCTACAATGCATGGCTGCAAACACCTTCCTATTCTTTAAACCATGAAGGCTTCTCGTGCACAGTTCACTGGATCCAGTCTTCACATGCATAGGTAGGGAAGCCCTAATATGCTAATTAACCAATAGCTGGGACCCAGAAGAAATATTACTAATCCAAATCAGAGTAGACCTGGGATCAATAATGGTCAAGAAGTGGTTCTACATTCTGCAAAATCTTGGAATTCTTGTACCAGGGGCCCCACTACTGGTTGCAGTTTAAAGTCATTCACACCAAGGATATATCTTGAATATAAACAATAAACAGGCACGCACAAAGAAATCAGGCATTAATAAACTGAGAGGAGGTGAATCTACTTGCTGTTGTATAGTAGAACATGATGTCATCTTGGGTCATATTACTTTGAAGGCTGTGTTCTTCCAAATGTTTCAACAGTGTTCCCTAAAATAAAACAGTTATGAGATAGTGTGGGATTAACTCAAAACAAACTGACTGAACAAGAATTACATTTGACAGAATAGTCTGAATGCTAAAGGACTGAAGCTGGTTATTGGAACATTTGGAAAAGTTTAGCTTACCCCAGCAGAGTGGACAATACATTTTGGAGGCCCAGTGGTTCCTGAAGAATACATAATGAACAATGGGTGTTTGAAAGGCAGTTGTTCAAATTGTAGTGGAGGCACGCCATTATCATTATCGTTTGTTGCTGATTGTAAGAAATCTTCAACAAGGCAGCTGGAGAAAACAATATTGAGATTCAGTAATTGTTGGCTAACATCGCATTTAATAAGATGTTAGGACTAAAGAATAGGGACAACAGGTCCAACAGATTGTTAGGATAACTGTTAATGATATTTTAAAGAAGAGCTTTAAGCAATGCAGGTGAGTAGTTAGGCAAAATATGTAACATGATACCAATAAATGAAGACAAAGACATGATATTGTATTGTTTTACACAAGTTGTTTAATGCATCTATTATATTTCGGGAAAGATTTCCCTTATCATCATCATCATCATCATCATCGTTTAACGTCCGCTTTCCATGCTAGCATGGGTTGGACGATTTGACTGAGGACTGGTGAAACCGGATGGCAACACCAGGCTCCAGTCTGATTTGGCAGAGTTTCTACAGCTGGATGCCCTTCCTAACGCCAACCACTCAGAGAGTGTAGTGGGTGCTTATACGTGTCACCCGCACGAAAACGGCCACGCTCGAAATGGTGTCTTTTATGTGCCACCCGCACAAGCCAGTCCAGGGGCACTGGCAACGATCTCGCTCGAAAATCCTACAGGAGCCAGTCAGGCGGTACTGGCAACGGCCACGCTCAAAATGGTGCATCTCATGTGCCACCCGCACAAGAACCAGTCCAGGGGCACTGGCAACGATCTTACTTGGCTTGCCGGGTCTTCTCACGCACAGCCCATTTCCAAAGGTCTCGGTCCGTAGTCATCGCCTCGGTGAGGCCCAATGTACGAAGGTCTTGCCTCACCACCTCAGCCCAGGTCTTCCTGGGCCTACCTCTTCCACGGGTTCCCTCAACTGTTAGGGTGTGGCACTTTTTCACGCAGCTATCCTCCTCCATTCTCACCACATGTCCATACCAGCGCAATCGTCTCTCTTGCACGCCACAACTGATGCTTCTAATGTTCAGCTTTTCTCTCAAGATACTTACACTCTGACGGGTATTCACATTGACATTACACATCCAACGGAGCATACTGGCTTCATTCCTTGCGAGCTTACGTATGTCCTCAGCAGTTACAGCCCATGTTTCACTGCCATGTAGCATGGTTGTTCGTACGCATGCGTCATACAGTCTGCCTTTTACTCTGAGTGAGAGTCCCTTTGTCGCCAGCAGGGGTAAGAGCTCTCTAAACTTTGCCCAGGCTATTCTTATTCTAGCAGCTACACTTTCAGCGCACCCACCCCCACTACTAACTTGGTCGCCCAGATAGCGGAAGCTATCGACTACCTCTAGTTTTTCACCCTGGAATGAGATAGAAGTTGTTTCCTGTTTGTTTGCAGTCTTTATTGCACCTGAACATCTGCCACAAACAAAAACTAACTTGCTAGTTAACCTGCCTTTGATGTTGCTGCACCTCTTATGTGTCCATAGCTTGCACCGGGTACATCTTATAGAGTTACTACCTACTCCTTTTCTACATACTGAGCAGGGCCATCTACCTGAAGGGGTTTGTGTTTTATCTACCTTCCTACTTATTAGGATTTTGGTTTTAGCTAGGTTGACTCTAAGGCCCTTCAATTCTAGACCTTGCTTCCACACCTGAAACTTCTCCTCTAGTTCTGATAGTGACTCCGCAATTAGGGCAAGGTCATCAGCATAGAGGAGCTCCCAGGGGCAACCTGTCTTGAACTCCTCTGTGATTGCCAAATATAAGAAAGAAAATAATCCAAGAATTTTGCAGAACATTATTACAGGCAGGCCACAACATACCAGAATAGCCTGCTGATAGTAACACTATAATATTTTTTTTCTCTAAACTCTTGGATAAAGGGAAGATTTCCTGAAATATAACAGAAGCATTAAACAACTTATGTAGAGCGATACAATATCTTGTCTTTGTCTTTATTTATTGGCATCACTTTACGTATTTTGCTTAACTTCTCACCTGCACAGCTTAAAGGTACTTTTATCATTTACAAACTGCAAAACCTTAAGGAAATTACAAATGTTAGAAAATACTAAATAAGATAAGAGAAACGCATTTAGTGCAGGGAATACTCTGTCAGAATGCCTTCCTTCTATGCAACAGATCCATGGATGACAATCTTACTGCTACAAAGAAGAAACATTGAGAGAAGTTCAGGTGTCACTTCAAAACCTAAGTTATCAGTCTCACCTTGTATATTATAACATGCAAAACTTCTTATCTCTGGATTTGTTTATCATATGTAGAGCTCTTATATAGAGATTATAGCTCTTGGTTAAGTGTAAACCGCTCTTGGTTAAGTGTAAATCACTCTTTGTAAATCAATGTTTTACTCACATTTTTATCAAGTATTGTTTATTTTTTGCTGTTGTTGTTTCGTGGTTTCTGTTATATGAACAACAAGTGGCCCTTGACATCATACAAGCAATTTGACTTTGATACCATACCGTTGTCAATTTGTCCTTGACACCAAACGGGCAATTTGACCTTTGCAATTAATGCACCCTTTTATTCCTTGTTTTGCCTGTTTTGCTTGAATGTTCATTTTTCTGAGCTAGTATGGGTTAGACAAATGCATCATCAAGGTATTGTTTTACACTCAGATGGCATTACTGTTGCTAACCCTTACCTGTTCAGTAAAGGGTCTCTTAATTCACATACCTTTGAAGGTGCAGAGCCAACAGGTGAGTTGCTGACAGCAGAAATAGCAACAACAATATCACTGCTTGTAGCTTTTGGATACAAAAAAACCCCAAAAAACTGAAGTCTGCTCATGTGGGATCTTTGGAGAAGTGTAATTGGTTGGTTTTAGGGTCCCAGTAAACACTTCTCTCAGGTGCCATACAGTGGAACTGAACCTGAAACTATGTGACTGGGAAGAAAGCTTCTTAACTCTACAGCCATGTCTGCATAATAACCTATTGTGATTGGTTGTAATTATGCAGTGGAAGTAAAATATAAATGAAATGAAACATATATATATATTCTTTTAGTCTTTTACTTGTTTCAGTCATCTAGACTGCTGCCATGCTGGAGCACCGCCTTTAGTCAAATAAATCAACCCCAGGACTTATTCTTTGTAAGCCTAGTACTTATTCTATCGGTCTCTTTTTGTCGAACTGCTAAGTAATGGGGGACGTAAACACACCAACATCAGTTGTCAAGCAAGGGGGGGGGGGGAACAAGCACAGACACAAATACATACATACACTTACACACACACATATACAACAGGCTTCTTTCAGTTTCCGTCTACCAAATCCATTCACAAGGCTTTGGTTGGCCTGAAACTATAGTAGAAGACACCTGCCCAAGGTGCCATGCAGTGGGACTGAACCCGGAACCATGTGGTTGGGAAGCAAGCTTCTTACCACACAGCCACTCCTGCACCTATATATATATATCTCATTATCATCGTCGTGTAACGTCTGCTTTCCATGTTGGCTGAGAATTCGTAAGCCAGGAGGCTGCACCAGGCTCCAACCTGATTTGGCAAGGTTTCTACAGATGGATGCTCTTCCTATCGCCAACCACTCCAAGAGTGTAGTGGATGCTTTTTATGTGCCACCGGTATTGGAGCCAGTCAGGTAGCACTAGCATTGATCACAACTGAACGGTGCTTTTTGCGTGCCAGTCAGGCGGCATTGGCACACACACACACACACACACACACACACACGCACGCACATATACATTCATGGTGTGTCTGCAACAGAAATATTAACAAACAACAAAGGTATCAAATGCATTTTCTATAGCACACACATATACGGTACATCCTAATATATTTAAAGACAGCCTTTGGATATCAGCAAACAACACAGCTCATCCTATGACAAGCAAAATGAAAAAGGAAACAAAACGACAATATTATGCCCCCCGCCCCCCCCCCCCCCCCCCACCGCCCGTGCCAGTGGCACATAAAAAGCACCCGCTACACTCTCGGAGTGGTTGGCATTAGGAAAGGCATCTAGCTGTAGAAAACCATGCCAGATCAGATTGGAGCCTGTTGCAGCTGCCTGGCTCACCAGTTCTCAGTCAAACCATCCAACCCATACCAGAATGGAAAGCGGACGTTAAAAGATGATGATGATGATGATGATGATAAACTATTCTGAAGGAGATGATGGCAGTCAAAATATTACAAAATATAAAAATAAAACAAGGTCAAAGGTTCACATACCTGAGAGGGATATCAGTTATTGAGAATGTGGCATTGATAAATGGGATAATTACAACTTTCTTCAAATCAGGTAGACCTAAAATAAATATAAATATATATAATAATTATGATTATAATATTAGGGATAAAAATCCAAATTTACAGGTAAGAACTCAATTTAATTTAATTTATCAAAATTACACAATATATAATATATAAATATATAATTTAGAGAAAAGAACCAAATTTCATGACCTTATCCATGAAAATCCACAGTCACATATAGAAAAATTTAATAAGTAAATACACAAAAAAGATATATAATAAAAATACAAAGTAATAAATATTAAAATAATTTTATTATTCTAATATTTATTATCTTGTATTTTTATTATAGTTCTTTTTAGTGTATTTACTTGTTAAATTTTTCTGTATGTGACTGGATTTTCATGGATGAGTTCAAGAATTGTGGGGTTTTTTTTCTAAATTATATACTTATATATTACTCTCTTTTACTCTTTTACTTGTTTCAGTCATTTGACTGCGGCCATGCTGGAGCACCACCTTTTAGTCGAGCAAATCGACTCCAGGACTTATTCTTTGGAAGCCTAGTACTTATTCTATCGCTCTCTTTTGCTGAACCGCTAAGTTACGGGGACGTAAACACACCAGCATCGGTTGTCAAATGATGCTGGGGGGACAAACACAGGCACAAACATATACACACATACATATGTATATATATATATATATATATATATATATATATACGATGGGCTTTTTTCAGTTTCCGTCTACCAAATCCACTCACAAGGCTTTGGTCGGCCTGAGGCTATAGTGGAAGACACTTGCCCAAGGTGCCACGCAGTGGGACTGAACCCACAACCATGTGGTTGGTAAGCAAGCTACTTACCACACAGCCACTCCTGCGCCTATATTATATATTTTTTCAGAATGGTGAAACTTGAAGCAGATAAAGCTATAAATAATGGCATATAAATATTGGGTTAAAAAAAAACCTTTTGGATAGACAAAAGTTGAAGGCTGCTCATGTGTGCCGTCAACAATATATATGAGGTATGGTGGGATCATGGGAAGGCTAACACTGAAGGCAAACTTTATATACAGCAGGTGCACAGGGGTAATAATTAATAAAGGGACACATGAAACAGACTCTTTCCAACTCTCTGGAAGTAATTGACAGCTTCTGTTACTTAGGGGCCCCTAGTTAGCAGTGTGTTTGTGGGGAGGTGTTCTGAAAGCTTAGTAGCCAGAGTAAGAGCTGCTGGCTGGAAAAATGTGTGATCCTTGACCAAGCTAAGAGAGCAGTGACCTGTCCAACTGATGACAGGATTGAATGTGGAAGTAAAACAATGACGATGATATATACCCAAATGTAATCAGATGAAAATGTACCAGTTGATGATGATGATGATGTGTCCTCAAAATAAACATGTTCCCTTTATGATGTCTTCTACTATAGCCCCAGGATGACTAAAGCCTAATGAGAGGATTTGGGAGATGCAAGTTGTGTGTGTGTGTGTGTGTGTGTGTGTGTACCATCCAAATGTGGTCGATGCCCCCCCCCCCCCCTCTGAATCGCTCCTGTGCCAGTAGCATGTAAAAGGCACCATCCGAACGTGGTTGATGCTAGTCCCCTCCCCACCGACCCGACTGGCTCTTGTGCCGGTAGCGTGTAAAAAGCACCCACTACACTCTCGGGGTGGTTGGCTTTAGGAAGGGCATCCAGCTTTAGAAACATCTGCAGGGTGGTTGCAGAAACTCTGCAGGGTGGTTGGTGGTAGGAAGGGCATCCAGTTGTAGAAACCATTACAAAACAAACACAGAAGTCTGGTGCAACTCTCCAGCTTACCAACTCCTGTCAAACTGTCCAACCCATGCCAGCATGGAAGATGGACGTTAAATGATGATGATGATGATACACATACACACAAATGTATGTGTGTGAATGAGAAGGGAGAGCGTGTGAGTGAAAGCGTGTGAGTGAGAGCATGTGAGTGAGAGCGTGAGTGAGAGCATGTGAATGAGAGCAAGTGAGTGAGAGTATGTGAGTGAGAGCATGTGAGTGAGAGTGTGTGAGTGAGAGCGTGTGAGTGAGAGCATGTGAGTGAGAGCGTGAGTGAGAGCGTGTGAGTGAGAGCATGTGAGTGAGAGCATGTGATTGAGAGCATGTGAGTGAGAGCGTGTGAGTGAGAGCATTGAGTGAGAGCATGTGAGTGAGAGCGTGTGAGTGAGAGCGTGAGTGAGAGCATGTGAATGAGAGCAAGTGAGTGAGAGTATGTGAGTGAGAGTATGTGAGTGAGAGTGTGTGAGTGAGAGCGTGTGAGTGAGAGCGTGTGAGTGAGAGCGTGTGAGTGAGAGCGTGTGAGTGAGAGCGTGTGAGTGAGAGCATGTGAGTGAGAGCGTGAGTGAGAGCGTGTGAGTGAGAGCATGTGAGTGAGAGCATGTGAGTGAGAGCATGTGAGTGAGAGCGTGTGAGTGAGAGCATGTGAGTGAGAGCGTGTGAGTGAGAGCGTGTGAGTGAATGAGTGTACCCTTGTCCTTGGTATCACCCAAGGGTTGTAAATGCCTAACTTCATTATCTTCATTACACATGCAACGTCATTCACTTGCAATCTCCTATGTAAAACAATCTCCTGCACCATTAGGAAAATATTACTTTGCTCAGAAACAAGTAAGAGTTGGTGACAGGAAGAGCATCCAACTGAAGAAAATCTGGTTCAACAAATTCTGTTTGCTTCATGCACGCATAACAAAAGTGAACATTAAAACAGTGGATGATGATGATGATGATGATGATGATGACAATTATGTACTAATTTTTTCTGAGAACTTGTAGATAACAGGCCTGATTTTATACGCCACCCCAAAACATACTTCCATACTCATTCGGTAATCTTTCTGCTCTGTGTCTGTTCTCTTATCTTTCTTATGCACTTCTAACTTCTTATGTCTCATCTGATACCTCACTCCATGTGTGAGAGTGAGTGACCAAGCATATGTGTGTGTTTATTTATTTATAAACAAAAATAAACATTTATCGGATGACATGTTAACCCAACAGTTAAAGATTCAAATATATCTACGCAAGTCCATTAGTTTTGCCTAATATAAAGGGGCAGTAATCCATGCCAGCATTAGTTCATCCTGTAGATGAAACTGAGAAAGTCTAGAAATTATTGTGGAAGGATTCGGGGACTTCATTGTTCTAAACAAACATATAGGAATTCATAGAAAAATATGAAAAAAAAATCTTTCAAAATTGATAAAATAGATAAAAATAGAACATAATTGAGTTTTTAATAGAATATATCTGAAAGATAATCTGTACAAACAGATATACATTTACACACACGTATATAAAGTTTAATAATTGTTATTCTTGGAACTGTTCTCTTGAATCACTCGTAGTATGACACCTAAATACAAGGTGTGGCAGAAAGGTTGCCCTCCCCACTGCCAATTTCAAAGGTTAATAAAACACAAACACATGAAGATACAAGAAAGAACGACACTCTCCACTCCGGGCCCTGGTGGGTATTACCCGAGACAGAAACAAAAATGGCATTTAATGAACTTCATAGAAGTACAAAGTTTTTCCATGCATCTTCATGTGTTTGTTTTTTATTAACCTTTGAAATCAGGGCAACCTTTCTTATACTCTCTTTTACTTGGCCATGCTGGAGCAACGTCTTTAGTCGAGCAAACCGACCTCAGGACTTATTTTTTGTAAGCCTAGTACTTATTCTATCGGTCTTTTTTGCCAAACTGTTAAGTTACGGGGACGTAAACACACCAGCATCAGTTGTCAAGTGATGCTTGGGAGGGGGGGGGGGGGTCGGCCTGAGGCTATAGTAGAAGACACTTTCCCAAGGTGCCATGCAGTGGGACTGAACCTGGAACCATGTGGTTGGTAAGCAAGCTAATTACCACACAGCCACTCTTAGCTCTCTGAATAAGAATGAATAAGATAAATATTATATATATATTGCCAGTGTATAAAAGAATATACCCAATGTGTGTGCATGCATGCATGTTTTAGAAAGCCACTACAAATTAGAAATTATGAAGTGAAAACAATGGAATAAGACCAAAGATTTACTGAGTGTTGAGGCAGATTTTCTATGGCTGGATGCTGCTCCTGTCACTAACCTTCATCTGTTTTCAAGTAAGGTAATATTTCCACATAGCTAAATTTGTTTTCACAGAATGTGGACAGCTGTGTGAAAAAGTGTCACACCTTAGCAGTGGAGGGAACCTGTGGAAGAGGTAGACTCAGGAAGACCTGGGATGAGGTGGTGAAGCACGAACTTCAAACGATGAGGAGTGACTGAGACCTTTGGAGATATATTGTGCTTGAGAAAACCTGGCAAGCCAAGTGAAACTGTAACCTTGGCGTATGCCAGTGCTGCATAACTGGCCCATTTAAGAGTACCCTTCAATCATTGGGCAATAAACTGTGCTTGAGAAGAGCTATTGAGTCAAGTGAAGTCGTTGTCATGGCCGATGCCAGCGCTGCATAACTGGTGTTGTGCCAGTAGGACATAAAAAGCACCATTCGAGCGTGGTCATTGCCAGTGCTACCTGACTGGCTCTGGTGCTGGTGGCACATAAAAAGCATTATTAGATTGACTCCAGTGTGCAACTGGTACTTAATTTATCGACCCTGAAAGGATGAAAGGCAATGTTGACCTCGGCAGAATTTGAACTCAGAATGTAAAAACAGATGAAATACCGTTAAGCATTTCGCCCAGCATGCTAATGTTTCTGCCAGTTTGCCACCTTTTTTGCTGCATAATATTGCCTGTGGGCATATAGCATAGTGTACCCCTTCATTCAAATAAATGGTTGGGTTTAAAATTCCACCAGGACACCTGATGAAGGCTGGAGAGTACATCAGTTGAAATATTATGATAACAACAAACAAGACGAGGAGACCTATCCATCCATTGTAAATCATCTTTATTTCTAAAATACAGAACAGATGATGATGATGCAACAGGTACACAGCCACACCTATGTAACCCCCTACACACAGATGTACAAACACATACACACCTACATATAGGTACATACATATATACACACATACACACACATATATATTTGCTAGTTTATTTTGTCTCTTTGTCTTCTCTCCTGGTGCTGTATGAACATTTAATGTGGTTTTGGAGTTAAGGTTTTGACTGCTATTTCAAGCATGGTGGTATCTCTTAGATACCCTAAATTATAATTTTTATAATAATTATTACCTTTTGAGGTTTTTTATTCCCATGCTGGCCACCTGATAAGATCGATGTTCTAAATAACGATCCTATCCTTATTTATATAAATGTATATAAATATATTAATAATAATAATATGACAACAGAAGAATGAATGAGACCTCGATATTATGTAAAATAGAGGAATTTATCTATAAATATGATATGTGACAATTAGTTGGTTGTCATAATAAAACTCAGAGTTTCGGATGCTAGGGGTGAAGTCTGCTCCGGCATCTCATCAGTTATTAAGACAGATGCTTTGAAAAAAAAAAAAAACATTGAATAAAGGGAAATTACTCCAATAGGCATGGGGAAAGTAATACTTCATTCATAGAATCCGCATATGCACACATACACACACACACACACACGTACATGTGTGTGTGTGAGTATGTATATAGATATATATATACATAGATATATATGCTGGAGTAGACTTCAGCCCTGGCATCCGAAACTCTGAGTTTTATTATGACAACCAAGTAATTGTCATATATTATATTTATATATCATCATCATCATTTAACGTCCGCTTTCCATGCTGGCATGGGTTGGACGGTTTGACTGGGGACTGGCAAGCCAGATGGCTGCACCATATATATATATATATATATATATATACCCAGGAGACACAAAGAAGTGCAATTGTGTCTGACTCGCTACTTCACCAGTAACAATACAAGAAAGAAAAGCAATAACATAGAAAGGTGGTGCTCCAGCATGGCCTCAGGCTCTGGCTGAAAATAGAAGAAGAATAAACAAACATCCTCATACAGACACAAACATGGAAAAAGTCACGTATATACACGTTTGACACCGAAACAGTTAAATAGTGTTTATTAATCAATAAAAATAGTGAAATACTTATCAGAGAAAAAGACTGAAAATAACGAAACAGGGAAGTTTGATAAAAGTTATCGAAGGCGACTCACTGATATCGACAGTTATTGGAAGTTATATATATCATATCTCTAAAACTGGAATGATACCGAGATGATTAGCATGGCCTGGTGCAAGGAGGACACGCACATTTCTGAAGCATTCTATACTTCATCACATAAAAAGAATGCTTGATGGCACCATGTCAAAAGCAGTGACAATAGTGCCATGTCTAAAGCATGGGTGATGGTGCCATGTCGAAAACACAAGTGACGGTGCCATGTCTAAAGCATGGGTGATGGTATCATGTAAAAAGCATGGATGGTGGTGCCATTTCTAAAGCATGGGTGATGGTGCCATGTCTAAAGCATGGATGATGGCACCATCACCCATGCTTTTTACATGGCACCATGTGAAAAGCACCCAGTACACTCTGTAAAGTGATTGGCATTAGGAAGGGCATAGAAACCATGCCAAGGGTGGCTCCTGGCCATGCCAGCTCCTGTCAAACCATCCAACCCATGTGAGCATGGACGACAGACATTAAATGATGATGATGATTAGCATAAACACAGATGAAACGTCACTTAGCATTTTGCCCAGCTAACAATTTTTCTAGCTCATCATCTTAAAAATATTGGTTTCAAATTTTGGCACAAGTTTAGTGGGAAGGAATAAGTCAATTATAGTGACCCCAGTTTTTTCAACTGGTACTTATTTTATTGACCCCAAAAGGATGAAAGGTAAAGTCAACCACGGCGAAATTTGAACTCAGAACATAAAGATGGATGAAATATTGCTAAGAATTTTGTCCAGCTTGCCACCTTAATTATAATAATAATAATAATAATAACAAGAGCACTCACAGAGCACAATCCTCCGCCAAGGCAACACCAATGTCCTCTCAACGATTAGCCGGAGATGATTTTAAAATGAGAATATCTGAAATAAACTCGACTGCTCTCACAAATTAAGTAAAAAAAAAAAAAACAGGAAAAATAATCCAGAATCTTTGTCCGGTACCGGATTGATCTCAAAATCTAACCAGTTCGTGCCAGTCACAAGGCCAAACATCCTTGAAAGTTTCAACCAAATCTATCCAGTGGTTCTTGAGATATCTTGTCCATGAACAAACAAACATGACTGAAAACAATACATCTGCCTTTGATTAAGGCAGAGGTAATTAATAACATTCAGAAAATTAAAATAAAGAAAATATTCCTACCTTGAATAACTTTCCTGACCTTGTTCAAATGGTCATGGACCTTATTATTGTAAAACACAGCATTCACGGTAAACATAAGCTTTGGTTCAATTTGTGAGAATCTTTCAAGAACACCCTGTAGAAAAAAGAGAATAAGGGGAAAAGTTTTGAATGAAATTCTTCAGTGGCACCGTTTTACTTCCCTCCCTCTTTTACTTGTTTCAGTCATTTGACTGTGGCCATGCTGGAGCACCGCCTTTAGTCGAGCAAATTGATCCCAGGACGTATTCTTTGGAAGCCTAGTACTTATTCTATTGGTCTCTTTTGCTGAACCGCTAAGTTACGGGGACGTAAACACACCAGCATCGGTTGTCAAACGATGTTGGGGGGACAAACACAGACACACAAACAAGCAAGCTACTTACCACACAGCCACTCCTACGCCTGTTGAATTAGAACAAATTAAACATACATATTAATGATGTCTTTAGCCACTGGATCCTATCAAGGAGCTGCTGGGGTAGCGAACCACGAAATGTGGTTGGAATTCCTCAGATATTGACTGCAGGGAAGGACTTGCTGACAATCCAGAAAGCGGGATGACAAAGCGGAGAGATACTTGACAGTACGACAGAGTAATGAAGGATCAAATGGGCTTGCAGCCCGATCCAGGGTAAAGCTGCAACAAGTAAGCATGATGAACCATGACCCCATGATCCCAGAGCACGAGGGGAGAATAAAGGATCAAACAGGAACAGAAAATGGAATGGATCCGGACAGGAAATGGACAAATAGAAAGGAAGCGGTAAAGGAAAGGTAGATGAGGAATTCAGCTGCTGTGGAAAGGTGTTTTCTAGTGTTTTTGCAGTGGAATATTGCTAAGGTGTGGTCAGAAGTTTGCTTCCCAACCACATGGTTCTGGGTTCAGTCCCACTGCATGCCATCTACTATAGCCTTAGGCTGAACAAAAGCCTTGTGAGTGGATTTGATAGACGGAAACTGAAAGAAGCCTGCCGTGTGTTTGACCCCCACCATCACTTGACGAGGTATTGGTGTGTTTACATCCCTATGACTTAGCAACTTGGTTAAAGAAACTGATAAAAATAAGTACCAGATTTAAAAAGAAATAATAAGTACTAGCTCAGTTGCTATGGCATTGAGGTAGATCCAGCCACCCCAGTTAACGAGGACAAAACTCGGATTTAAACCACTGGATGATGATGAAGCAGTGACATGCACACATGTCCAATAGGAAAGCCAATAATGGCTCCTCTAACATAAGGAGAAGTGATATGTATGAAAAATGGAAACAGCTGAAGGATTTCTTGCCTCAGTTCCAAAATCAGGTGATGTAGAACTCCAAATTGCACCAATACTGGCTGCAGCAAGCATTGCTTCGACAGCTTCACAACAGTTTGGTAAATAACCTGCACAGAAAAAGAGGTAAAGTTGGAAAACAACTGGGCTTTAGAAAATATGCTAAATGATGATGATGATGATGATGATATGTGTGTGTGTGTGTGTGTGTGTGTGTGTGTGTGTGTTTATTCCTTAAGTCTTAATATTGTATGATACTAGTGACATCATGACATCATGAAAGAGCTATTTAACAACTCATAAAACCATAAAATTCACTTTAAATCTATATTTATTTCAGCTTTGTGTGTTATCAAATTTGTGTGTTATCAAATGGTTCTTTGATGAAGTCGTTGTTTATTTAATGCTATTTTGAAAAACAGAAGGCCCTCCCCCTCCCCAAAAAACTCCTACAAAGAACTGAAACAACAAAAGAATGCTTACCCACGACTCGGTCTCCCTTAACAACACCCATGTGTTTCATGGCAGAAGCGTACAGGGCCACATTTCTATGAAGATCAGCAAATGTTCTTTTTGTAATTACATCAGACCCTTCTCCTGAAATAGGGAAATAAAGAAACAGATTATTTATATATATATATATATATATATATATAGAGAGAGAGAGAGAGAGAGACTACATTTGAGATAAGATAATTCAAGAATGGAGAGAAATGAACAACGTGATTGCAGAATACCAAAAGCACAAGTTCCACTGGAATGGACATGTTGCAAGGTTCAAAGACAACAGGTGAACCTGTGCAGTTGCCTGAGTGGTATTCAAGAGAAGAGAAAAGGCCACTTAGAAGGCCTCAAAGACAATGGGAAGAGAATTTAGTTAAGCAATTTGGATGAAGATGGAAAAGAATGGTACAAGCGAGACAGAATTGGAAGCGTATTGTGACTAGTGGTGTATAACGGCATCTGACGGTCTGGTCAATACTGTGAGATCTATAAACACACACAAATGTAAATGTGCTTTTTACATACATACATTTATTAACACACACATATATACATGCATACATCATCATTGTTTAACGTCCGCTTTCCATGCTGGCATGGGTTGGATGGTTTGACTGAGGGCTGGCAAACTAGGAGGCTGCACCAGGCTCCATTCTGATCTGGTAAGGTTGCTACAGCTGGATGCCCTTCCTAACACCAACCACTCCGAGAGTGTAGTGGGTGCTTTTTACATGCCGCTGGCACGGGAGCCAGTCAGGCGGCACTGACATCAACCATGCTTGAATGGTGCTTTTTACGTGCCACTGACACAGGTGCCAGTCAGGCTGCACTGGCATTGGTCACACTCGAATGGTGCTTTTTACAGGCCACCAGCACATATATGCACACATATGCATAAATATATGTATATATACACACATACATACATACATCAGTGAGATGCATATATATGCATAGACACTTACTCCAGCACATTGCTTTTCGCCACACACACACACACACACACACACACACACACAAGATATATCTCAATAATAAATTTTTTATTGTTTCAGTCCATCTACCAAGAACACCTCTCTAGTGTTTGTTCATGTGCTTTCTAGTGTTGAAGTCCAGAAAGACAAAACATTCATATTTGAACGTCTTGTCTTCCAGGACTGACCTGTGCCTAAACAACAACAACAACAACAACAGCTTAATCAGCAATAATTACTGAGAGGAAGATTGTTTTTTTTGTTTGTGTGTGTGTCTGTTATTACTTACAAAATCCAGATTATGCTCCATCAAAACCACAGTTCACTGACCGAGACCATTTAAAAAAATAAAAAAACATTTTAATCCCACCAAATTCTTCCATGTGTTTTGGTGCTGCTGTTTTCACAGCTTGATCAGATAACAGCAGACTGTCACATCCAGAGTGAAACATGATAACATGACTCTCGGTGGATAGAACAGCTGACAGTGATAATATCTTAACAACAGACATGAAATAGATATAAGGCACAGACATAGCTGTGTGGTTAGCAAGTTCGATTTACAACCATGGGGTTCCTGGTTCAATCCCACTGCATGGTATCTTGGACAAATGTCTTCTACTGTAGCCATAAGTTCACCAATACATTAAGAATGAGATTTTGCAGAAAGGAACTATGTGAACCACATCACATTAGCCTGCTTCTCTTCAGTTTTATGTCTGCTTTTCCATGTTTGCATGGGTTGGATAAATCCTCTTCAACACAGCACTATACTTATTTGTTGCATCCTTTTGGTATCTCCTTAGTCATTAACCCTGTTTAATCTTATCCATCATTTCTCTTTATTCAACTTCCTGTCACTTGAGGCTACATCTTCACCATCATCATCTCTCTCTTCTGAGGTAGCCCAAGTACCGTGATGTCTACCCTTTTCTCAAAGAGAGAGTTCCCTTGTTGCCAATATTCTGGCCCCTGTGCTTTCTAAGCACTTGCCTTCACAGCTGATTCGGTTGCCCAGGTCATCATCATCATCATTTAGTGTCTGCTTTCCATGCTGGCATGGGTTAGACCAAGGGGGTCACCAAACCTTTTTCATGAGAGAATAATGAGTGTAGGCCACATAACCATTTTGTTCAATTACAGTACAGTGAATACACAAAAAATAAAGACAACCAACGAATTTATTTACCAAAATGTTATCAATGAGGGTGACATCAGCAAAAAGATAGTTATACCACACCCAGTATACACATACATGAATCTCACAAACTAAGCAGCAAAAATGGTTTGTGAGATTTGTGAAACTGGTGTTTAGCTTTTAAGATATCCTCAATATTTGCTTTGGAATTGCTGCATCCAACCAAGAGAATTGCTTTCAAATGTTCATCAGTCAACCTTTTTTGATGGGCTGACTTCACATTCTTCATTTTTGGAAATGTTTGCTCACAGACATAAGTTGTTCCAAACACTGATGCCACAGCAGAGGCAAATGACCTCTCATTGCAGGCATTTACACAAAAGGTACAGTGCAGTGGCAGGCCGGATGAACTGACCTCAGGAAAGTTACCACAGGGATAACTGGCTTGTGGTGGCCAAGGATTTGCAGTGACGTCGCTTTTTGATCCTTCAATGTCGGCTCTTCCTATCATTGTGAAGCAGAATTTGCAAAGCGTTGGATTATTCTTCTCTTTGGTGACCCCGGGGTTAGACGGTTTGACTGGAACTGGTAAGCTGGAGGGCTGAACCAGGTTCCAGTCTGATCTGCGTTGGTTTCTATGGCTGAATAATGCCCTTCCTAACACCAACCACTCCAAGAGTGTAATGGGTGCTTTTTACATGTCACCGGCACAGGTACCAGTTATGTGACACCAGTATTGATCACAACTGCGATTTCACTTGGCTTGATGAGTTTTCTCAAGCATGGTATATAGTCAAAGGCCTCGGTCACTTGTCATTGCCTCTGTAAGGCAATGACAAGTAACAGAAGTTATTAACTACAGCTAGGAAGTTCTCTGAGCATTGAAAAAATCTATATCACCAGTGTTCTGACAGCTAGATTACTTTCTTGTACAGCTGCCACATGCAGAGTGAGAGAGAATGTGTGTGTGTGTGTGTGTGTGTGAGGATGTAAATCAATGTCGTTCTTACTTTATGTAAAAAAAAAACTTAGCCATTTGGTAAACAGAGATCATTTAAGCAAGTAGCATCAGGAGGTGATATGATTGACCAATAAATTCTAGAGGTGGTGCCCCAGTATGGCCACAGACCAATGATTGAAACCAGTGTGAAGGAGAGTTCTATATTTTGGTCAAGGATTCAACAGAATATACATTGATGAGGTGGAACACCCAGAAAATTGGTTCATTTATCTTATCAGTTGAGCCAGCTGTCAATATTTAAAATAATGATTTCTAAACGAGACACAAGGTCAGACATTTTGTAGGAAGGAAGGTTGTCAATTCATGATTTGTATTCAACATGCCAAAGCAGTTGATCTGACGCTTGACCAATCTGAACAAATTTGTTTATTCATTTAACTTCCATTTCTTCATGATAGCATGGGTTAGAGGGGGACTTATCTGAGGCAGCATTGTTAAGGTTTGATGCTCTTCTTTCAAAAACCTGAAGAATAAAAAAAGCAACATTTACCTGCCGACCCTTATTTTGTTTTATCTGGCAGGTTATTCTTTTACTTGTTCCAGTCATTTGACTGTGGCCATGCTGGAGCACTGCCTTTTGGTCAAAGAAACCAACCCCTGGACTCATTCTTTGTAAGCCTAGTACTTATTCTATCAGTCTCTTTTGCTGAACTGCTAAGTTACGGGGACGTAAACACACCAACATCAGTTGTCAAGCGATGGTGGGGGTGGGGGGAAAACAGACACAAACACACACACCTGTAGTACCTTCTGTCGTACGGTGCTTGTTTACATGTCTGGTTGGTTTATTTATAATGTCATAAGGGGCCTTGGGCCACTTATGATAGGGGCCTTACATATTACTGACATTCCTTGTCAGTCTCATTACTCCCTTCTTCCAGGCCCGTTGGGAAGCTTTGGGGGGTTTAGTTCCAGTGCATGGCATCTTAGGTAAGGATTGTAAGGGTTTTCTACTATAGTCTCAGGCTGACCACTGCCTTGTGAGTGGACTTGGTAGATGGAAACTGAAAGAAGCCCATAATATATAAGGAATAAATCAGATACATAGAAGAGAGTAAACTGTTTCTGAAAAAATATTCTTGCTTTTCTGAAGAACAATGAAGTTGTGAATGAAAGAATTTGGTAGATGATTCCCTCTAGGAACCAAAATTAGGTCAAGGACTTAAACCAACTGGAATTCTCTTCTTACACACACACACACACACATTATGGAGAGAGAGAGAGAGAGAGAGAGAGAGAGAGAGAGAGAGAGAGAGAGAGAGAGAAAGCAATGATTTCTAAAAGAGAGAATGAAGAATAAGATTTTTAAATAAGAAACTGTGACTCTCAGGAATTCCTCAGGAGTTATAAAGACTATCAAGGCAAAATTAGAATTGCCATTTATGTGTTATATTAAATGTATATATATTATTAGAAGGCATGATGCAGTGTAATTATCCAATATAAAATCTCTTCATAGACTTGTGTAAGAAACTAATATATATTTGAGTGAGACAGTGTTACTGCTGTGACAGACATGTTTTGACTTTTCTTGAGGCTTGTCAATGCCTCACACAATTGCCACCTGCTTAGAAGAATTTCTCCTTGCTCTTTATGTTCTGAGATTAAATTCCACGTAGATTAACTTTGCCTTTCATCCTTTTGGGGATTGATAAAATAAAAGTATCACTCAAGGACTGGGATTGATGTGATTGACTTAATCCCTTCTAAAATTGCTGGCATTGTGCCTATAGTAGAAAGAATTATTATTAAGGGCAGTGAGTTGGTAGAATTGTTAATATATCAGATGAAATGCTGAGTGGTATTTCTTTAACCCTCTTGTTACCATATTTATTTTGAGATGCTCTGGGTTTCTTTCAATTAATTTTGAATATAACAAAGAATTTAATGAAATAACTCCGTTATCATTCAGCTAGTGTTAGGAACATAAATTGTGACTAAGGTTCAGTTGAAGATTTTAATTCAAAACTTATGAAAACAAGATATTTGTACTCAGAGCCAGAGACAGTTTCAGGTGGGTTGGTATCAAATGGGTTAAGAGTTGTTTCTCTATTATATACTTTAATCCTTTTTTTACCATATTTTTGTGAGATGCTCTGGGTTTCTTTCAATTAATTTTAAATATAACAAAGAATTTTGACAAAATAATGGAAACACCTAGCATCATAGCATCATAATTTTGAAATATCTATAAAGCCATCAAAAGCTTGTTTATTCTTGTTTTTTGGTTTATTATAAGTGTTGCTTAATATGTTTTGTTAAAATTGCTGTTTCTTTCCAGATATCATCAGAAAAAGGTAATTAAAATTCATTAAAATGACAGATCTATTGGACTTTCAAAGAGGTCGAATTGTTGGTGCTTGTATGGCAGGTGCTAGCATAGTGAAAACAGCCGAAATGTTTGGTGTATCAAGAAGTACTGTCTCGAAAGTAATGACAGCCTTTGAGAAAGAGGGAAAAACCTCCTCATCAAAAGAAAACTCCAGAAGAAAACCAAAATTTTCAGATAGGGACTGTTGGACTCTTACGCGAATTGTTAGAAAGGATCACAAAAGTACAGCTCCCAAAATTACTGCAGAGCTTAATGACCACCTCGAGAACCTACAGAATTGGTCCCTAGAGTAGTGGAAGAATGTCATTTTTTCGGACGAGTCATCCTTTACCTTATTTCCGACCACCAGCCGAGTATACATGTGGAGACAGCCAAAAGAAGAATTTGACCCAGACTGCCTTCTTCCAACTATTAAACATGGATGAGGATCTATGATGATCTGGGGGGTTATATCTTGGAAATCCGCTGGCCCAATGGTTTCCCTTCATGGCAGAATTAATAGTCAAGACTATTTAAGCATTTTATCTGATAAAATTCATCCTATGGTTGCAGAACTGTTTCTGGAGGGAAACGCAATCTTTCACGATTCACCAACTTACACAGCTAAAGTTGTTACTGAATGGCACGAGGAACATTCTAATGAAGTTGAACATCTTATCTGGCCACCACAGTCCCCAGATCTCAATATTATTGAACATTTATGGTGCATTTTAGAAAAACAAGTAAGGAGTCAATATCCTCCACCATCATCACTACAAGAACTGGAGACTGTTTTAGCTGAAGAATGGACAAAAGTTCCTTTGGAAACAATTTAAACTTCGTATGAGTCCATACCTCATAGAATTCAAGCTGTAATTACTGCCAAAGGCAGTCCTCTCCCATATTAAAATAAATTTGTTTGAAATTTTAAGGTGTTTCCATTATTTTGTCCAACCACTGTGTATATATATATATATATATATATATATATATATATATATATTTATGTAGAGGTTTGTATGTCTGTATTTGACCCCCCCCCCACTTGACAACCGATGTTGGTGTATTTATGTCCCCATAACTTAGTGGTTTGGCAAAAGAGGCCAATAGAATAAGTACTCGGCTTACAAAGAATAAGTCCTGGGGTCGATTTCTTCGACTAAAGGCAGTGCTCCAGCATGGCCGCTGCCAAATGACTGAAACAAATAAAAGACCCTTGTCTTTACTTAAACATTACTATAATACAACCCCTATTTCTGTCACTACTACTCCAGTACAAGGACCACACTAATTTCACTACCACTACAACATTGTAAGCACGACACCACCACCCGTACTGTAACCTACTATAATCACTAGTACCCCTAATGTTACCACCCCACCAACAGTAATAAAGTCAGCCTGAAAGTTAGCGTCCAGGATTTTTGATAACACCTTGTTGTGCTTTATCAGTTTGTTCACTGATAGTAAGTTAATTACTTTCGTAATTAAAATGTCTTCTTAATAAATATTTGAAAACAAAAATCACCAGATTAACATAAAGGAAACTGAAAGCAACAGTTACAATGATACACAATATATACACACACACACGCAGATATATATATATATACATTTATATTTTTTTCTCTCCTTGTTTCTTTCTGTTCCTTTCTGTTGAAGAGCGTAGGCTTGAAACGTTAAAGACTTTCTCACTTCCCGAGCATTATACTAATACATCCATTTGTTGTTTACACCATCTGTCTTCGTCTGCTGTTTTTTTCATAAATTCTCCCCCTATATATATATATATATATATATAGATATATATATATGAGGGTGAGTCAAAAAGTAATGCCATTTTGTTTAGGACAGGTATAATTACCAACACAGGAACATGTATCATTCATCAAAATGAAGCTGGTCCCCTGTGGATCACATCCCTACTTCTCAAAATAGTCACCGTTTCTCTCAATAGCAATGTTCCACCTTCGAATGAGAGCATGTATCCCTGCCTCGTAAAATTCTGTTGACTGTTCTTTGAGCCACTTCTTCACTACAGTTTTCACTTCCTCTTCACTGGAATAATTGAGCGCCTTCAGACTATCATCTCTTCGGCCCTTTGAAAGGGGGTTTGAGAGGCAAACATTATTCCAGTGACGAGGAAGTGAAAACTGTAGTGAAGAAGTGGCTCAAAGAACAGTCAACAGAATTTTACGGGGCAGGGATACATGCTCTCATTTGAAGGTGGAACATTGTTAGTGAGAGAAACGGTGACTATGTTGAGAAGTAGGGATGTGATCCACAGGGGACCAGCTTCATTTTGATGAATGATACATGTTCCTGTGTTGGTAATTATACCTGTCCTAAACAAAATGGCATTACTTTTTGACTCAGCCTCGTGTATAAGGTGCAAGAGTAGCTGTGTAGTAAGAAGCTTGCTTCCCAACCACATGGTTCTAGGTTCAGTCCTACTGCATGGCACCTTGGGCAAGTGTCTTCTACTATAGCCTTGGGCCAACCAAAGCCTTGTGAGTGGATTTGGTTGATGGAAACTGAAAGAAGCCCATCATATGTGTGTGTGTGTGTGCGTTTGTGTGTGTGTGTGTTTGTCCCCTCACCATTACTTGACAAACGATGTTGGTGTGTTTTTGTCCCCATAAGTTAGCAGTTTGGCAAAATAGACCGGTAGAATATGTACTAGGCTTACAAAGAAGTCCCGAGGTCACTTTATTCGACTAAAGGCAGTGCTCCAGCATGGCCACAGTCAAATGACTGAAACAATATATATATATATATATATATATATATATATAGTATGTATTTGTGTGTATGTCATTGTATGTAGCTACATAATTGAGCACAGACACATGAGTAATACAGGAAGGTGTCACATTCAATGAGTGATGTACAAGGGGGTGGGGGTGCTGAAAATACAGGAAGATCAGTTGATTATGATTTTATTCAACATATTCTCTTCTGAGATTCACACACGTATTGCAGGGGTTCTTCAGTTTTTCTAAGCCCTGTGAAAGAACTCAGAAGGTTGGGCCTCCAACCAGACTTTTTGCGACACCCTTAAAGTCTGGAACTTTTCAGCACACCCTTGTAGTAGTGTCATTGTCAACTGCTACAAGGGCAAAGGAGAGAGAGAGAGAGAGAGAGAGAGAGAAAGAGAGAGAGAGAGAGAGAGAGAGAGAAAGAGAGAGAGAGAGAGAGAGAGAGAGAGAGAGAGAGAGTATCAGATTGTTAGAGTGGGTTATGAAAGTTATGGAAGGTTTTGACATTGATTAGGAAGATAATTAGCCTGGACGAGATGCTCTTTGGCTTCGTTTAAGAAAGAGGGGGTATTGATACCATCCACTTCTTAGTGAGACAGTTGTAGGAAAAGTACTTAAGTAGGAGTAGGCCCTTACAATCTAGCCTAGCATTCTTCAACTTCAAAAGGGCTTCTGACAGAGTTCCCTATTCTGTAACCACGTGGTTCCTGAGGAAACTGGGGTTGAAGCCAAATCCTCTCAGATTCTTTCTCCTTTAAAATCTTTCTTTTAACTTTTACTTGTTTTAGTCATTAGACCGTCACCATACCTAACTGGGAGGGTCGGCGGGGGGGGGGGGGGCAGTAGTATTGAGTGGGGTCTGGCTTTGTTGAAAAATTTAAGGTATACTGATCATTACCAGCGTTGCCTTCTAGCACTTGTGCCGGTGGCCTGTGAAAAAAACATTCAAGCGAGGTCATTGCTAGTGCTGCTGGACTGGCTCCTGTGCAGGTGGCATGTAAAAAACACCATTTGAGCGTGGCCATTGCCAGTACCACCAGACTGGCCCTTGTGCCGGTGGCACGTAAAAGCACCCACTACACTCTCGGAGTGGTTGGCGTTAGGAAGGGCATCCAGCTGTAGAAACTCTGCCATATCAGATTGGAGCCTGGTGCAGCCTTCTGGTTCACCAGTCCTCAGTCAAATCGTCCAACCCATGCCAGCATGGAAAGCAAACGTTAAACGATGATGATGATGAAATATTAATCTAACTCATGCTACTTTTGAAGAACAGATGGCAGATGACATGAGTAACTGCCAGTGTCCTCACTGCCACAGCTCTTGTATTAAAACCTAAAGAGAAAAATATGTGCTTCACGAGAGATTGGAAAAGGTGGTTAGCAAGAAACAAACATGAAAACGAGTGAAATGCAAATAATAATAATAATAATAACATACTTGTTGCATATATTGCTATCCTGTCGTCGTTGAAGCGCAGCAGGTTTTCTGCATAGTTTAGCTCTGACCCAGAAAACCACTCAGGGATGTCTGCTATTTTTAAACGTTTGTCAATGACCTGTTGAATTAGAATGAGTGAAAGAATAAGAACAAAAAATAATATTTAGAGTTTGACAAAAAGACTTAACATCAATTAAAGTCAATTCAACCAAGTTTCTTGGAATAAAGTATACACAGCACAAGCCTGGCTCTGTGGTAGGAAGTTTGCTTGGGAGCTTAGGGCATCACGGGGGCATAGTGCCTGAGTTCCTTTTGAGTGTTGGGCCTCATGGAGGCAATGACCAAGACCTTTGGCATTATGTTGTGCTTAAGAAGAAGACCCATTAAGTTGAGAAAAATCGTAGTTGTGGCAGAAACCGGTGTCATGCAAATTGACACCTGTGCCGGTGGCACATAAAAGCACTCATTACACTCTCAGAGTGGTTGGCGTCAGGAAGGGCATCCAGCTGTAGAAAACCATGCCAAATCAGACTGGAGTCTGGTGCAGCCTTCTAGTGTCAAACTGTCCAGCCCATGCCAGCATGGACAATGGACATTAAATGATGATGATGATGATGATGATGGTTCCAGGTTTAGTTCCACTGTGTCAAACCTTGGGCAAGTGTCTTCTGCAACAGCCTCAGGCCAACCAAAGCCATGCAAGAGGATTTTGAAGATGGAAACTGAAAGAAGTCTGATGTGTGTAGACACACACACACACACACACACAAATGTATATCTTTATGTGTGTGACACTACCATGTGAGAACTGGTGTTGGTATGTTTACATCCCCTAACTTAGCAGCTAGCCAAAACAGATGCTTTTTAAGTGGCACCGGCACTGACAAAGCAAAAAACCTCTTTTGAGAGGGGAGGGGGCATTGGAGGAGGTGATCTTGTGTCAGTTGATGAAAATTTATTATTATATAATTGAGATGAGTCAAGGAAATGTCCAATGTGTTGAATAATAAATTTCCAAAAATCATTTTATTTTTAAAAAAAGTTTTTTAAAGAAGGAAGGGGCAGTGCCCATGCATGACCTTTAATAGAATCTAAAATGAGTCATTTGTACAACAGCATAAACAAGTAAACAACATATTCTATAAATATTTGGGAAAAAATCATTTACTTCTACAAAATATAACAGTTTTATAACGAGCACTTTGTTGGTTATGATGACAAATGCTCCAGCTGTTCTGATCAATGGAACAGCCTGCTCATGAAATTAACTTGAAAGTGGCTGAGTACTCCACAGACATGCTTGCCCTTAATGTAGGTCTCAGGGAGATTTCGTCCCTTCGATCACCCTCAAACAACGTCCCTTTGATTACCTGCAAACAACGTCCCTTTGATTACCTGCAAACAACGTCCCTTTGATTACCTGCAAACAACGTCCCTTTGATTACCTGCAAACAACGTCCCTTTGATTACCTGCAAACAATGTCCCCAGATCTGGTGTGGTGCTGAGGCAGCTAGTGCCCAGGCTGAACATTTGCAGGGCAATGTGGCCAGGGACCGAAGCAAGGACAAGGTTGCAGTGGTGTTAAAACAAGGGAGTGGATTAACCCTATCACTATTCCTTCTCTAAACTGCAAAGCTTTTTATTGTCATCAATTCATTGAATTATGAGTTCAACTTCAAATACGGATTGTTTAGTCTGACAATGTTCTGCTAATAGGGTAGGCAGAAAATACAACAAAGGCAGCAAGCTAGCAGAATCGTTAGCACGCTGGGTGAAATGCTTAGAGGTATTTCGTCTGCCGTTATGTTCTGAGTTCAAATTCCACCGAGGTCGACTTTGCCTTTCATCCTTTCGGGGTCGATAAAGGTTATTTGTTTACAGCAGAGTGGACTGGAGCAAAAATGAAAGGAAGTGTTTTGCTCAAGAACACAACGCATTGCTCATGCCAGGAATGGAAACCACGATCTCGTAGCACTCTAATCACCTGGCACGTGAGTGCAACATCCCCATCACTTAGCCACATGTGTTCACTATGGGGTAGAGAGAGAAAAAGAATTTGTGTGAATGTTGAACCTGGAGAGATGAAAATGCAAAGCAGACTCTGGTGAGATTTGAACTCAGAATCTAAAGAGCTGTAAAGCATTTTCCCAATACTCTAATGATTCTGCTAGTTCACTTCACCCCAAGGAATAAGGTCAGCAATTTTGAAAGGAGGGTGTGAGACAAACCAACCCCAGTGTTTGACTGGTACTTTATTTTAACAAACCCCAAAAGGATGAAATACAAAGTCGGCCTAGGTAGGATTTGAACTCAGACTGTAAAGAGCTGGAATAAAGACCAGAAGGCATTTTGACCGAAATTCTACTGACTTTGTCAATCCACCAACCAATAAAGTCCCTGTATTAACCGGTTAATCCTAAGATTCTGGGGTACAGGAGCAAATACACAACTTACCTTATCATAGGTCTTTGAGTGGACGACACCAGCAAAATGCCAAACTTCTTCCCAAAATTCAGCATAATTGTCACATGACCACTTGTGGAAATCAGCATAATTAGCTGTAGAAGAGAGGAGAATAGTGATTGTTGATAATGTGTGTAACCTAGGAAACAGACATTATTATAAAGAAGAAAAAGAACCCTATCTTAATAAATCATATCTTACACATAGGTACAATCATGCCAGCAGGGAAAAATGGATGCCAAATGATGATGATGATGATGATGACACACAGCATGGTTGTATGGTTAAGAAGTTTGGTTCCCAATTATGTGGTTTAGGGTTCAGTCTCACTTTGTGGCATATTGGGCAAGTCCCTCTTACTATATATATCCACAGGTATATCAAAGCCCCATGAGTGGATATGGTACACAGAAACTAAATGAAGGAGTTTGGTGTGTGTTGATAAGTGACATCAGTCTATCAGCTGGGTGGCCATTTTTGGTATATTTCATTTTGAAAATTTCATCTTCTCATTAGATATTCAGAGTCAGACTTTACCATCTTACAGTAATTCATTTTATTTGTGGATCAGTGAATAAAGGCGCATGGCCCAGTGCAGGGGTCACCAAACTATGGCCTGTGTGCCAGATCCAGCCCACAAGGTCAGTTCATCTGGCCTTCCACTGCTCTGTACCTTTTGTTATTTCTTTACTGCCCACAGGGGGGCTAAACATAGAGGGGACAAACAAGGACAGACAAAGGGATTAAGTTGATTACATTGACCCCAGTGCGTAACTGGTACTTATTTAATCGACCCCGAAAGGATGAAAGGCAAAGTCGACCTCAGCGGAATTTGAACTCAGAACGTAAAGACACACTAAATACCGATAAGCATTTCGCCCGGCCCCCTAACGGTTCTGCCAGCTCGCAGTCTTTCGTACCTTTTGTGTAAGTACCTGCATTCAGCTTATGTCTGTGAGCAAACATTTCCAAAAATGAAGAATGTGAAGTCAGCACATCAAACGAAGTTGACTGATGAACATTTGGAAGCAATTCTCTTGGTTGGATGCAGCAATTCCAAAGCAAATATTGATGATATCTTAAAAGCTAAACACCAGTTTCACAAACCTCACCATTTTTGCTGCTTAGTTTGTGAGATTCAGATATGTGTACACTGGGTGTGGTATAACTATCTTTTTGCTAACGTCACCCTCATTGATAACATTTTGGTAAATAAATTCGTTGGTTGTCTTTATTTTTTGTGTATTCACTGTACTGTAATTGAACAAAATGGTTATGTGGCCTACACTCATTATTCTCTCAGCTATCTGGTTTGCCATGATGAAAAATGTTTGGTGACCCCTGGCCTAATGGTTAGGGTGTTGCACTCATAATCCCAAGGTCATGGTTTCAATTCCCATGCTGGGTGGTGTATTGCATTCTTAAGCAAATGCAACATTTCATGTTGCTTCAGTGCACTCAGCTGAAAAGGAGGAGCCTTGCAATAGACTGGTGTCCCATCCAGGAGTAACAGGATCTCAGTCACTTATATACCACGGAAGCCAGGAAACCACCCCCAGGAGTCCTGGTACTCAAGACACGAAAGTCTAGATGTCAATGATGATGATCCCAGTTGAACCGTCCAACCCATGCCAGCATGGAAAACAGACGTTAAACGACGACGACGATGATGATATATGATGGGCCTCTTTCAGTTTCTATCTACTAAATCCACTCAGAAGCCTCTGGCTGGCCCAGGGTTACAATAGAAGATATATTTGGCCATGGTGTCACACAGTGAGACAGAACCTAAAACCGCATGGTTGGGAGGCAAGCTTCTCAACCACACAGCCATGCCTACACCTTCATAATCTTATCTTCTTCAAATGAATAAATAATTGACAGGGTGCATGTAGAACAATAATATATCTATTCATTCCTAATATGTTCTGGCAGATTTAAGCGCGAATATCTTTTTATCTGGTACTTGATCTAGTCATTAGACTGCGGCTGTGCTGGGTGGGGTGCCTAGAGTGTCAGCCTAGCCGCTCTATCTGTCGTGAACGAAGGCTGAGTGGGTGAACGAGGTCGTGGTACCAATAGCCCCAAGCTTTTCAAATGTATAACTGTTCCATCCTTCACCTTCATAAATTTGTTTTTAACTTTATTCGAAAAGTTTTCATTTTCTGGGATTCAATGTTGAAAAATAAGGATATTACGATAGTTTTTCAATTACATTTTGTGTTCATAAACCTGAAAGAATTGGTTTTTTCTTTCTTTTGATAGTCACAAGCAATGACAGCCACGATTTAATTTACCTCACCAGCTAAAGGGGAAATTCCAACAAAGACAAAAAAAAAAAAAAAAAAAAAATTCTGTATACGTCTTTCTGTACATGACCACCTCTCTTAATAATATTACACTCTTGGCTTGCTTGAGTTATTTCCCTTCGCAAGTTTTATGTATTTTAAACACGAAACTGTCAAATAAATCAAATATAAACACCTGTTGGTCTGATTTTTTTTTTTTTATTACAATATCAACAAACAGCGTAGAACACTGAATAATAATAATAATAATAATAATAATGGTTTCAAATTTTGCCACAAGGGCAGCAATTTGGGGTGAAGGGATGAATCGATTACATCGACCCAGTGTTCAACTGGTACCTATTTTATCGACCCCGAAATGATGAAAGGCAAAGTCAACCGTGGTGGAATCTGAACTCAGATTGGAGCGGCCGCCCGGCGGGTCAATGATTCTGCCAACTTGCCGCCTTACATAATAATAATAATAATAATGGTGATGATTTATTTGCCACGAGGGCATAGATGAGAGGGATATCCCAAGAACAGTCAACAATTTGTGAGATTTTATATAAAAGACGTGGGGGGGGGGAGGAGTGTTTGATTAAGGTTCAACGCCTGGAATTTTGAGATGTGTATGTGCAAGGGTCCATTGGCACCATCGATCCCTGTTATTTTCTATTTTATTGACCTGGAAAGGATGAAAAGTTGGGCAAAGGCTTTTAAGTGGATTCGGTAAACGGAAACTGAAAGAAGCCCGTCGTATATATATGCGTATGTGTTTTCCACCACCGCTTGATAACTTGTGTTGGTGTGTTTATGTCTTAGCGGTTCACCAAAGGAGATTGATAGAATAAGTACCAGGATAAAAAAAAAGGTGGGGGGCAGTCTTTCGGAGAAAGTCTATCAAAACTGAAAGTATTTGTTCGACAATTTCCGTAATTTTTAAAAATTATTTCTTTAATTTTTTTCATCAGCTCAATCGCTTGTTTGTGTATTTTTTTGTGTACGTTTGTGTTTATGTGCTTGTATGTATGTATATTTGTGAATGTAAATATATTTATGTATGTGTTCATGTGTATGTATGTATGTATATGTGTGTATGTACGCGTTAACACATACATACACAAATAGACATACTTGCGCATAAATTCATACATACGAAAAAAAAAAAAAGGTAATTTTTCAGATTAACACCCACACGATCTTCACTAGGGTGTTGGGGTTAGGGTCAGGATTAGGGTTTTAGGGTTACGGTTAGGATTTCAGTGTTTGGGTTAGGGAATTCCGTCCCTAACCGTAACCGTAACCTTAAACACTAACCCTGACCCTTAAACCCTAACCCCCTAGTGAAGATCGTGCAGGTGTTAATCTGAAAAATTATCAAAAAAACAACAACAAAAAAACCATTAAATAAATCGATTCAACCGAGGAAAAAAAAATTAAAGAAGTATAAATTTACTACGAAAACTGCGGAACTAATACTTTCAGTTTCGATAGACTTTCTCCGAAAGACCGCCAAAAACAAGTACTGGGTTTGATTCATCCGACTAAAAATTCTTAAAGGCGGTGCCCCAGCATGGCCGCATTCTAGTGTCTGAAACAAGTAAAAGATCAAAGAAAAGATATCACGGCAATATACTTGTCTGGTAAATGATTTCATCTGAGACCATGTTTTGAAACTAAAGGAATTACGGTTTGGAAGACACGTTAGCCATTCAAAATCACACAACTTCACTAGAACAGGTTAACCTACACTTTCTGACCCGGACAAAAAAAAAAAATTAGTGTAAATAGGTGTAAAACAACATGTAGTAAACGAATATAGCATAGGTAATTTTTCCTCTGAAATGCTACATTCGGCCTCCAGAACGCATTGGTCGGCCCGAGGCTATAGTTGAAGATACTTACCCAAGGTGCCATGCAGTGGGACTGAACCCAGAACCGTGTGGTTGGGAAGAATATCCGTTTTCTTGAGAAAAAATCGGATCGTGTGAATTTCCCTGGTCCTCTCCCGCCTCCTTCGCCAGCGCGTATTTTTTTCATATTCACTCACTACGTTTTTTACTAGAAATTTTTTTTACTACACAATTTTTTGCTTTCATTTTTGTGACCGGGTCAGGACCTGGAGGTTAACCCTAGAACATTCATTACTTTGTGTCAAAACTGTCATCGCACCAATTGCGACCTCGTCACTGACAGGGACACACTGCTAAAATATATTCAAGTACTTAGCTATCCTTTAATGTAGAAGACGGATTCGCCTGCTACAAAAACATTATCCCGATCTGCACCATACCTAGGAAGAAGGCGGGATGGTCACGACTGGGACGCTTTTGTAAATTGGTCCGCTTGACATAACAGAAGATAGCAATAACGATTTAAACGTAGGTGAGGTCCCGCCACATTCACGATAATGTGATTAAACACACACAAGCGCGTGTGGGCACACAAAACACACACACGTGTGCATTAGTATAACATACATATATAGGCGGAGGTCGGGTGTTGGCATCCCGATCCCACCCCCATCTATCTATCTATACACATGGTAGTAAATCTCATGTAATTAGGTACTACTAAAGCAGCGCGGACCCGAACGCGCAGTCGCGCGTCCGCGCTAGCTAGTCGTGAGTGGTCGATCCTAACCCTAACCCTATTCCTAACCCTAAACACGTATTCATTTGCACACGCGGGTTAGGGTTAGGGTTAGGGTCGCCCACTCAAGACTAGCTCGCACGACTGCGCGTTCGGGTGCGCGACTGCGCGTTCGGGTGCGCGACTGCACGACTGCGCGTTCGGGTCCGCGCTGCTTTAGTAGTACCATGTAATTAGAACGAGCTGAAAATGTTTCATCCATTAGGAATATCGAAGCAACCAGCTTCCCCTAAGATTGTTTAAAATGTGGTATTGTCTTCATGTCGAGTCTCTTTTGACCCTAAGCGTAACAGGCCGACAAATAGCGTTCGATAAAATATGCAGAAATGTGGGTGGGGAGGTCGATATGATCGACTAAACAAAAAAATAAAAAAACGCACACACACACGTGAAAGCAGTGCTCCAGTATGGTCGCAGTCGAATGACTGAAACAAGTAAAAGAGGTGTTAGCCTTGTCTTCGTTAACATCAACAGAGAGTAAAAAAGAGAGAAAGCGACAACTATTGTATATGTGCGGTCGTATGCTGAGGCGTATACGCGCGTGTATTTACTCTTTTACTCGTTTCAGTCTTTTGACTGTGGCCATGCTGGAGCACCGCCTTTAGTCGAGCAAATCGACCCCAGGACTTATTCTTTGTAAGCCTAGTACTTATTCTTTCGGTCTCTTTTGCCGAACCGCTAGGTTACGGGGACATAAACACACCAGCATCGGTTGTCAAGCGATGTTGGGGGGACAAACACATACATATATACGACAGGCTTCTTTCAGTTTCCGTCTACCAAATCCACTCACAAGGCATTGGTCGGCCCGAGGCTATAGTAGAAGACACTTGCCCAAGTTGTGTATGAACACGAGAAATTTTTTCAACTGAAATTCCTTCAGTCTGCAGAGAAATATTTCTTATAGAGGAATTTCAGTAAGATGTGAGCTAATCCTAAGTAAAACACACGACATGGTTTCAATACACGATTACACTTACACCCTTAAAAAGAAGAAAAAAAAAAAAAAAAACACGACTAGCGTACCCCTAATTCTTGTCTGCCTCTAAAATAGACCCCACTTTTTTTTCTCATGCCTTACTGAAAGAAACAGCCCGTCATTTCATTATACCACGGTGACATACCATGAATACTGGAAGTAATTTATACTTTACAATGTATATGAATATTTATGGTGTGTATATAAACATAGTTAGCTTACATCAATATTATTTATACAGTCAACGAACATGTATAAAACACATGTTTATGCTTTGAAAAAGAAAAAGGGTCCGACATCCTACCTAACTGTACGCTATATTTTCTGTTGATAATCTCTCGTAGGCGATCCATTTGAGTAGTTTGTTCACCGGGATTAAACAACTGGGTCCTGGAATCATTTGGTAAGTCATTATTCATGATTAGAGGGGGAATTCTTAACGTCCTTCACGAGCCGGTTAGTCCGACAGTACACTGAATATTGACAAATAAGTCAAACCAGTCAAGTCAATTATAAGCCAGTCGGTGCTCGGCATTCGGCAGTTTTCGACACCAGACAATTGTTACTGTCGGGAAGTAACGAACGCGCAGAATATGGAAGGATGAGTCAGTTACAACGAATAAATTAACTGCAGATTATATTTTCACAGCTGACGAAACAACGCCACCCGTATTATTATTATCAACTGTTATTTCGATATCACGATAAGGTTTTTTTTTTTTTTTTTTTGTGCACGAGGTATTTTAATTTAATTTTCTCTTTATGAGTCGTGTAACAGGTTGACGGAGCAGCGCCGATAACAAATTTGAGCCTTCCCACAGTAACGTGAGTGCTGACTAACCTGAAAACGCGGATGTAACTGTTGCAAGGGTGTTAAAAAGTCATCCTCTATCGCCTTTCAATGTTAAACAGAGCAGAAGGAAAGGCCTACTCCACATATCAGAACGTGTATTTGGAATTTCTAACTTTGTTTTATTCATTCATGACTCCTTGTGGAGTGGAGTGGACGGTGCGTGTGCGCACGCATGTCTGCGGATAACACACATACATATAGGAGACGCAATGCATATAACACACCGCCTATAATTCTATAATTACACACACACACACACTTTTACACGTTTCATTAATTTGACTGCGACCATGCTGGAGCACCGCCTTTAGTCGAACAAATCGACCCCAGGACTTATTCTTTCTAAGCCTAGCACTTATTCTATCGTTTTTTTTGCCGAACCGGTAAGTTTCGGGGTAATAAACACACCAGCATCAGTTGTCAAGCGACGGTGGTGGTGGTGGTGGGACAAACACAAATACACACACACACACGCACAAATATATACTTATATATATATATATCAGAAGGTTCAGAAAAAACTGAACCTTCTGATTCTTTTAATGTGCTAATTTCCTGGTATTAAATTGATATTAATTAATATCAAACTTTTACCCTATTATGTTATATATATATATATATATATATATATATGCTTTATTTAAAAGCAGCAGAAATATAACAAAAAAACCGTTACTCTGAGTTTCACGTTCCCGTTCATCGAACAGTTTTGTTATGTCCGATGAACGGGAACGTGAAACTCAGAGTAAGTCTTTTGTCATATTTCTGCTGCTTTTAAATAAAGCATATTACTCTACCTCTGGTATTTGAGTACTCTTTTTTCCACCTTGTTGCACATTTCATGTGCTTACTCCGGTATATATATATATATATATATATATATATATATATATATATATATATACGACGGGCTTCTTTCAGTTTCTGCTTACCAAATCCACTCCCAAGACTTTGGTCAACCCGAGGCTATAGTAGAAGACACTTACCCAAGGTTGGCTCGCATTGGGACCGAACCCGAGACTATGTTATCTCTATTCTAGCTTTTGGTGGAGTAGAAGAGGTTAGAAACGGCCAAGTGGTGAAGACATTATTTCGGCCTAGCTAAAGGCATCTGGAAAATGCAAAACTGCTGTCAGAGAAAAACCATTGTTCTATCGTGGGAGAAGTTCTATTGCAGTTTAATTTAAATTTGGCTATGGTGGATCTAATCCACTTCATGCATGCAAAATTCTCTCTCTCTCTCTCTCTCTCCACACACACACACACACACACACACACACACACACACACACACACACACACACACACACACATATATATATATAAGGTTGAGGAGGGTATTGGATTTAACCAAACCCAAAAGGATACAGGTAATACCGAGTAAGTGCTGTATACCGACTAGTTTTGCCCCAGTCGTTGTATAAACAGGATTGGGGATTATAAGTCGTGTATTAGCGAGTGCATATATAAATATATAAAAGGATAAAGAGAGCAATGGTAAGGTTGGAAATATATTTTATGGATAGAGTCTTACAGCTGTTTCTGGGAAGATCCAGTACTTCCCTTCATCGGAGACAGAAATAGTAAAGGAACCGATTATTATATCCATAGGCGGAGAGTTTTAGTATGAAGTGATAGCGAGAGTGATGTGCTGAAAAAAGAAAGAAAGAGAGAACAGTACTTGGAGTGTAGTTTCATTCCAGTAGTCAGTATCTGTGTAAAGTAATCACTGTGGGTATAATCCGGAAATAGTTGCTGCAGCAAAGGCTGAGATAGCAGAGGTGAATATATGCCATATTGTGTCCGATGTATTTTGCTTGTGTTCACTTGAAGGATGCCCAGGTCAAGTGAGAAGAGTGTCTAGGGTAAGTAGGTCAAGTCTTGAAGACAGAGTGGGAAGGGGATAGAGGAAAGATTCAGGTGTAGAATGGTAGTGGTATATTTTTATGGTCAGTTGATCTGACTGGATAGAGAGGATGAGTATAGTGAGGGAATGAGGGAGGGGGATGGTTTAGTGAAGAGGAAGGAATGCGCAGAGGTAGTATAAAGGTGGTGGGGGTATGGGTGACAAACCAGGAACAGTAATAGAGGGAGAGAGGATTGGGATAGGTAGTTAGTAGTATCATATTCTAAAAGATAGCTAAACCTATTTATAGACGGTGGAATTGGGATTTAAAGTAACCAAGTAGCCTGTATGTGGTGGTGATGTTATTGTCAAGTATAGTGTAGAGAAAGTAGATTTTGGGAATATATATATAGTGGTGATAGGATCGAACAAGAAATAAGTCTATTCAAAAGATGGTAAAAGATGGATGTTTTTGCCAGGTCGAATAGGTTGCCTATGGGGAGCCGAGCGATTATGTTGCGTGATCGTTTGTGCAATTTTGCTTGTGATAAAATTTAAATGTATGGAAAGAGCGGTGATTGCAGTTGCTAAATGCTTCATTATATCGATTAAGTAGAGTGGGAGAATTGTATTTTAAAATATGGAACGCCTCCTTTAGGCAAAACTTGCAGTTGGAGCGCTGGCCCTGGTATGGAGTTCCAGAATCTAAGATGGACCATTTTAAAGTATATTGGGTATTTGTGCTTTTGAGGTGATGAATGTGATTGGCTAATGTTGTAGATTTACTGTTTGTCGTATCTAAAAGAGTGCAAATGGGCTGCGTACCGATGTTTGAAGTTTTTAGTTGCACTTATGTATGTAGCAGTAGAGTTATGTAATAGATTTCTCACGGTGCATTTATATATTACGTTGTATCTTACGCAATGTGTTTGAAGCGGGCAGATAGTCCCGGAGCGACAGTTACAAGTGTAGGAGGCTTGAGGGTTGCGTATGCTGGTGGGTGAGTTATTACTATTGGAGGATAAAATATATTTCCAACCTTACCATTGCTCTCTTTATCCTTTTATATATATATATATATATACACATATATATATATATATATATATATATATATATATATATATATATATATAT
The DNA here is from genome assembly GCF_046866305.1 of Octopus bimaculoides. NCBI lineage: Eukaryota > Metazoa > Mollusca > Cephalopoda > Octopoda > Octopodidae > Octopus > Octopus bimaculoides. The sequence goes on along the minus strand of NC_142928.1, from coordinate 1,142,483 downwards.
ATATATACATATACATATACACACACACACACACACACACACACATATATATATATATATATATATATATATATATATTATAGTTGTTGGCTATGGCCGGTTATTTTATATGTTGATATCTGTCTGTCTATCTATCTGTCTGTCTGTCTGTCTCCTGCCATATCTATATATGTTGATGCATATAACTACCTTCATTTATACATATTCTTTCATCTGTTTCAGTCATTTGACTATGGCCATACTGGAGCACTGCCTTTAGTCGAGCAAATCGACCCCAGGACTTATTCTTTGTAAGCCTAGTACTTATTCTATCGGTCACTTTTTCCGAACCGCTAGATTACGGGGATGTAAACACACCAACATCGTTTGTCAAGCGATGGTGGGGTGGGGTGGGTCCAAACGCAGACACAAAGACACACACCCACCCGACGGGCTTCTTTCAGTTTCTGTCTACCAAATCCACTCACAAGGTTTTTTTGTCGGCCCGAGACTATAGTGGAAGACAATTTGCCCAAGGTGCCACGCAGTGAGACTGAACCCAGAACCACGTGGTTAGGAAGCAAGCTTCTTATCCCACAGCCACGCCTGCACTTGTAGACACCACACATATAATTTCTCAGCCATATTGAATATTGAATATTGAAGAAGTTGGCTTGTCACTCATGAGGTGTCTGGTTCGATCCTGCGTGGTATCTTTGGCGGGTTCCTTTACTAAAATCTCGAGTCACAACAGTGTCATGTGATCGGTTTATTTAGCAGTTAATCAGCGTCAAGCTATGGAGTGATTTAGTCTTCAAGAATTTGCTTGTACCCTTTAAAAAGCTGCTTCTGATGGTAATTAATTACAGAATGTTGAGAATAGCTGAACGACATTTGCTTCCATTCTTGCCATTAAACGGTAGACGACCAACGTAGACGGCCTGGGACAGACGACCAAGGACTTCCGTCAACACGAAGATAACTGGATTGATTTCAGCTATGCTGGGCTGACCACATGTTACCGTACCGGAAGCTTTCTGTAATCTTAGAACAGTATATCTTTCCCAGTCTGTAATTATTGCTATTGTTAATTGTAAATGGCGGACACAGATTGTCTTTACGTTCGTCTATAAATACTTCGGTTAAATATTCCCAGGTGTTCAGTTATCTTTTTCATGCAACCAAAGAGACAATAGCATTTAACCCGACATGGCCAACACCCATAGCGACAAAGTGGTTGGGTATTTGACAGACATGTTATATCCTTAACATCACTTACATGATAGGATGAGCGTGACAGTGTGTATGTTTTCAATTACAGGTATGATTCACCCGACAGGTGTTTGTACTGTGTCCGGTTACTCAATTTCAATCACGAGTGCAGAGGAAATATTTGCCTAAGGTGCTACTCTGTTGGATCGAAACCGAGACTTCGTGGTTGTGAAACAAACTTCTTAAGCGTTCGACCATACTGCACTTACACTTACATTACACACACACACACACACACACACACATATAGTCGCTTCGTTATATCAACCAGCTATCGACTATTCGAAATAGTTGTAAAGATAAGAGTTGATTACATCACACACACACACACACTCACACACACACGCATAAATCATGATATCATAACGAACAGGAAATGACATAACTAAATAAAGAATTTGACAGCCTCCCTGCTACACGCGCACACACACACACACACACACACACACACACACACACACACACACACACACACACACACACACACACACACATATATTTGCTTCGTTATAACAACCAGCTATCGACTATTCGAAACAGTTGTAAAGATAAGAGTTGATTACATCATGTAAATTGTAAACGCACCTTCTCATATAAATACATTCTTTACAATTGCTGCCGTGTTTGTATTCTCTCTGTCACTTTTCAGACACACACACACACACACACACACACACACACACACACACACATTTCGGAATAAGACCAGTCATTTTGAGAGAATGGGATTAGTCGGTATCATCTACGAGTTCGGCCATGTTGATCAATTTTGTGATCTTGGATAAAAGTGATGTTACTGCCACCTTTTCTACAAAAGTGAGTCTGCCCTTGAGGTCCACTTGTATCTCCCAGTTTGAGTCGTGACACAAGATAAATGAATCTATTACAGCTGTTTTTGTCAGACAAGGCTTACAAAGAATAAGTCCTGGCGTCGACTAAAACCGCTCAATTCGGTGCTCCAGCATGGCTGCAGTCAAAATTACCGAAACAATTAAAAAACTAATAAAATATTATAAGGAATTGTATTAAAAAAAATTCTTTTTAAATATTTTGTTTATTGTAGAAATACAGGGTGTTCAGCAGGTCTCTCCATAGTAAGTATTTTATTGCAAAATAAATATTTCTAAGATGGTATAAGAAGACTACAAACGAATATATTAGACTTTACAAGACTTTAGAAAACTTTATAAGAAGTGTTGAAAGTGTCGTCCTTCATTTTCAATACAGAAGTTGACCCTTCTACACACGTTTTGAAATACCGTAAATCCTCGAGTATAGCCCGCCCTTGAGTATAATACGCAGGGGAATTTTTAGGGGGCCGTACCTCTGAAAAACCTAAACCTTGTGTATAATACGCACCCCTTCTCTAACTTGAGTCAAGGAGGTCTATATAACGTCCTTGGTTTGTAAATATATATACGGTAACGTCCTTTATTATTATTGTATATATATAACATAATGCAAATGTGTAGCTTTTTTATGCACTTTGTTTGCAGAAAATAAAGAAATAACAGTAATAACGTCAGTGAAAAATAAATATTAAGTAAGTTGCCTTTACATATTTATCACTTAGAAAATTTTGCTTAGAAAATATTTTTCATTTTTAACCTCGTATATAGTACGCACTAGAAATTTTGACCTTTAAATTTTGGGGAAAAAAAAGTGCGGATTATACTCGAGGATTTACGGTACATCTTGGAGTGTCTGACGCGGTATGGACCGTGTGAAAGTTATGATTGGGTCTTTTAGCTCATTAATGGTTTCCGGGCGATTCTTGTACATTGATCCTTTATTTGCTCCCCCAGTACAAAAAACCTGGCGGTGTTAAAATCAGGGGATTTTGGTGGCCAAAGTCCCTTCGAAATAATCCGTTCACTTTCATTGAGTTGGCCTAGAAATGGATAGACAATATTTGAGCAATATCTTTCGGTGTTGATTGATGGTGTCTTCAAAAAAATCACTGCAAAGAGACTTTTTGAACACCCTGTATAACCAGTTAACTGCATGTAGACTTTAACAACAAAATCTTATGTGGACCCCCAGGGATAATGTGGACTCCAGTTGCGAATTACGGTGTAAAGGTTCCTCGACAAATTTAATTCCTGGGATTGCTGTATGACAGGGTGGACATAGTAATAAATAAATGAATTTATAAATAAACAAGAGTACTCAGAGAGCACAAGCCTCCACCAAGGCAACACTAATGTCCTCTCAACGATTAGCCGGAGAGGATTTTAAAATGAGAATATCTGAAATCAACTCGATTGCTCTCACAAACGAGAATATTAAAAATGAATCCGACCGCTCTCAAAAATTAAGTAAAAAAACCGGAAAAATAATCCAGAATCTTTGTCCGGAAAAATAATCCAGAATCCGAATCCATCCAGTGGTTCTTGAGATATCTTGTCCACGGACAAACAAACACAAACAAACGCGACTGAAAACAATACCTCCGCCTTAGCGAAGGCTGAGGTAATAAGAATGGTTATGAAATGCCTTCCTGCTCTTTTATTCTCACTCTCTCATTGTAATTCTCCCACGTGACGACAATGGTTCTGTTGCTGCTGCTGCAACTTGTACATGTGTCCGTTGCACGAAATTCTTTGATGCTTTGACATTTAAGAATGGCTGGAAATCGTGGCATTTTATTTGACAATTTCCTCCTTCCCGCCTGTCATTAAGTACACTTGATAAACATTTTAAACAATTCTTTTATATTTCAAACAACGACACCCACCACCGTCACCCCTTCCTCTCACATCACCACTGCTATCATCATCATCACAACCACCGCCGCCGCCACCACCACCACTATATCCATCACTACAACCAAATAGAAAATATCCAAATTATCTCCTCTTCTCAAGTGGAGGCATTTTAATTGCCATTTGGTAATTATAATACATCTAGGAGCGAAGATAGTTTTGATAAATCAAAAATTTATATTGTATGGTGTTTGATACACCTGTATCTTTCGCTGTTTTTCAAATACATGTCACTGGCCGCTTTCAGTAATCTCTGTTAGATCATTTTTGCTTCTCTTCACGTCTCTTCACTCCTACTTCTCTTCACTCCTACCTCTCTTCATTCCTACTTCTCTTCATTCCTACTTCTCTTCACACCTACTTCTCTTCACTCCTACTTCTCTTCCTACTTCTCTTCACTCCCACTTCTCTTCACCCCTACTCTTTCTCTCCTCTCTCTTACTCTCTCTCACTCTCATCTTTCTTACTCTCCCCTCTCTCACTCTTACTCTCTCACCCTTACTCTCTCTCACTCTCTTCTCTCTTTCACTCTCTCACTCTCTTCTCTCTCACTCTCTTTCTCTCTCTCTCTCTCACTCTCTTCTCTCTTTCCCTCTCTCTCACTCTCTTCTCTCTTTCTCTTTCTCCCCCTCCCATACCCACCTTCCCCTCTCTTACATCCACCTTCCCTCTCTTATACCCACCCTCTCTCCTCTCTTCCTCTCTTTCTCCCCCTCCCATACCCACCTTCCCCCTCTCTTACATCCACCTTCCCCTTCCCCTTCATCGTCAACCCCCCTCATAAGCTCATCCCACCACACCCCAACACACTCCTACTCTACCTTCCCACTCCACCCCATCCAATTCTTTACACCCCCACCCACATACCCCGACCTCTACCCCCACCCTCAGCCTAACCTACACTCCACCCATGCCTTCCCCACCTCCCAACACCCTCACATCACACCACGCACACACTACAACTGAACAACTCCTTTCTCCCTTCCCCATTTTCATACATACGTACGTCAAGATCACCAGCATTCTATCTCTCACACACACAGCCCCTCGTTCTTCGATCACCGTTCTTTCTCCCCCTTTGTTATATCCCCCTTTGTTATATCCCCCTTTTCTTAGCTCTCCTGTGTAAAATTTCTAACTTCCCGTCAGTCATTACTATGATTGACCGTTGACTGAACACTATTCAATTTTTTTTCTCCGTGTTTTTTCTCCTTGTCTCCGTATTCTTTCTGTTGAAGAGCGTAGCTCGAAACGTTAAAGACTTTCCGTATTCCCGAGCGTCATACTAATACATCCTTTTGTTGTTTACACCACCTGTCCTCGTCTGTTGTTTTTTCGTACATTCTCCCATATATATATATATATATATATATATATATATATATATATATATGGGAGAATATACAAATAATAACAATAGACGAGGACAGGTGGTGTAAATAACAAAAGTATATATTAGTATGACGCTCGGGAATACGGAAAGTCTTTGACGTTTCGAGCTACGCTCTTCAACAGAAAGAATACGGAGACAAGGAGAAAAACACGGAGAAAAAAAATTGAATAGTGTTCAGTCAACGGTCAATCATAATAATGGCCGATCATAACAATGACTGACCGGAAGTTAGAAATTCTTATTTCAGGAGAGCTAAGAAAGGGGGAGATAACAAACGGTGATCGGGAACGAGGGGCTGTGTGTGGGAGGTAGAATGCTGGTGATCTTGACGTATGTAGTGTGAAAATGGGGAAGGGAGAAAGGGAGAAAGGGAGTTAGTAGTTGGTCAGTTGTAGTGTGTGCGTGGTGTGATGCGAGGGTATTGGTGTGGTGTGCGTGGTGTGATGCGAGGGTATTGGTGTGGTGTGATGTGAGGGTGTTGGGAGGTGGGGAAGGCATGGGTGGAGTGTGGGTTAGGCTTAGGGTGGGGTAGAGGTAGGGGTCTGTGGGTAGGGGTGGGTGGTGGGTGTAAGGAATTGGATGGGGTGGAGTGGGAAGGTAGAGTAGGAGTGTGTTGGGGTGTGGTGGGATGAGCTTATGAGAGGGTGTTGACGAGGAGGGAGAAGGGGAAGGTGGATGTAAGAGAGGGGGAGATGGGTATGGGAGGGGAGAGGAAGAGAGGAGAGAGGGTGGGTATAAGAGAGGGAAGGTGGATTAAGAGAGGGGGAAGGTGGGTATGGGGGAGAAAGAGAGGAAGAGAAAGAGAGTGAGAGAGAGGGAAGAGGGGTATGGGGGAGAAAGGGAGGAAGAGAAAGAGAGTGAGAGAGAGGAGAAGAGAGTGAGAGAGTAAGGGTGAGAGATTAAGAGAGTAAGGGTGAGAGAGTAAGAGAGTAAGAGTGTAGAGAGTAGGAGAGTAAGAGTGTAGAGAGTAAGAGTGAGAGAGGGGGAGTACGAGAGAAGAGAGTGAGAGAGAGTAAGAGAGAGGAGAGAAAGAGTAGGGGTGAAGAGAAGTGGGAGTGGAGAGAAGTATGAAGAGACGTACAAAGAAGTAGGAATCGGAGCAGGAGGTGGGGGAGGGGAGAGATGGGTGGTAGGAGGGAGGGTGGGGGAGAGAGACAGGAGGAGGGGGTTAGATGAAGAGTGGAGGGGAGTTGAGCCCATGTGGCGCAAAGGAGCGAAGATAGAAGATTAATCCTTGTTCACGGCGCAAACGGGAGTCCGGATGGCCCCTGTGCATGGACAATCCAAACACAGACAGGTGTTGCCGCATGGAGTGGCCGGCAGAACGGAAGTGGCGTGACACCGGGGTGTCATTGCCGACGTTGATATCTCGGAGGTGTTCCGCGAATCGGTCGGCCAGGCGGCGCCCCGTTTGTCCGATGTACAGGGATTGGCAGAGAGAGCAGGAGAGGCAGTATATGATGTTGGTAGACGTGCAGGTGAAGGAGTCGGTGATGCGATAGCGTCGGTGATGGGTGCTGGTGAAGAGGGTGGTGTTGGAGAGGTAATGGCAGGTGCGGCAGCGTGGGCGGGAGCAGGGGAACGAGCCAGGTTGGGAGGTTGGGTTGGGGAAGAAGCTGTGGACCAAGAGGTCCCGTAGGTTGTGGGCTCGTTTGAAGGAGGGGAGGGGTCGATTAGGGAAGATGTGGGAGGTGGAGGGGTCGGACTGGAGGCGCCGCCCTATATATATATATATATATATATATATATAGGTGAGAAAGTTGGTATGTGAAAGCACGTGGTTGGATGTATAAAAGATAATAAGAGTGAAAAAACTACAGAAGGCTTGTGTTACATGGTTAAAGTATATATTTAAATTATGTCAGAAAAATGTAAGAAAAATGTTAGATTTTCTAACATTTTTCTAACATTTTTCTTACATTTTTCTGACATAATTTATATATATATATATATATATATATATATATATATATATATATATATATATATATATATATATATATATATATATATGTATGTATGTATGTATGTATATATATATATATATATATATATATATATATATATATATATATATATATATATATGCGTATATATGTATGTATGTATATGTATATACATACATACACATATATATGTATATATATATGCATATATATGTACATACATATATATGTACATACATATACATACACACACATATATATAAACACATCCGCATGCATACATACAAACATACATACATACTTACATACATACATACATACATATATACATACATGCTACGTACATTATATTACTGAATACATACACAAATATCAACACATCAACGCAAAGAATACTGGCGGAACATTTCCATCAAAACATCTGTCAAGTGTCAGCACAACAGGCCGGATATTGTTATTTGGGACAGACAAGAAAAACGATGTACCGTCACGGAGGCCAGCTGTCCTTCTAACGTGAATGTCTCTTTGAAAATTAAAGCGAAAGAGAAGAAACTGCTTCGAATGCTGCAGCGTCTATAACCAGGTTACAAATTTACATTCAAACCAGTAATAACTGGTGTACTTGGGACGTGAGTAAACGCTTAACTTATAGTCTGGATAAGCTTGGATAAGCTTCGATTTTCAGAAAAAGAAATCGACCAACTGATTCGCACATCACAAATACAATCTGTGAGTGGAACAGAAGAAGAATTGAAATGATTAAAATCAGAAGAGTATATACATGCAAGTATGTATGTATGTATGTATGTATGTATGTATGTATGTATGTATGTATGTGTGTGTGTGTATGTATGTATGTATGTATGTATGTATGTATGTATGTGTGTGTATGTATGTCGCCGAGGTCGACTTTGCCTTTCATCGTTTCGGGTTCGATAAATTAAGTACCAGTTGCGTACTGAGGTCGATCTAATCGAGTGGGCCCCTCCTCACTCAAAATTTCAGGCCTTGTGCCTAGAGTAGAAAAGATTCAAGAAGGCGGTGAGATGGCAGAATCGTTAGCACGTTGGGCGAAATGCTCAGCGGTATTTCGTCTGTCTTTACGTTCTGAGTTCAAATTCCGCCGAGGTCGACTTTGCCTTTCATCCTTTCGGGGTCGATGAATTAAGCACCAATTGCGTTCTGGGGTCGATCTAAGCAACTGGCCTCCCCTTCTTCAAAAATTTTGGGCCTTGTGCCTAGAATAGAAAAGATTATTATTGGGTTGGCCCGAGGCTATAGTAGAAGACACTTGCCCAAGGTGCCACGCATTGGGACTGAACCCGGAACCATGTGGTTGGTAAGCAAGCTACTTACCACACAGCCACTCCTACGCCTTATTGCTTTTGTTGAATAAAATTTGTTGAAAAAAACCCCCAATAATTATGCACCAACCCAATAGTAATATGTTGTCTTTACATAAATTGCTACCTTATTATCGCCCCACTTTTCTTCAACGCCCCCTTGGATCTTTCCATCGGCCCCAGGCGGTTGTAGGCGGGGCAATACTGCCCACTCTGGGAACCACTGTTCTTAGCCACACAGCTATATCTTCGCCAATTCTTGGTGTGAAGAGAGTTCTAAAAGAAGAGCGGAGAATATAAGAGCACCCACGTTCTGTGACTCTATAATGGCGTGCAATTGACTGATAGAATACCTTATCGCAGTTCCGATTTCCTGCTTTCCGAGTTCAAATCCCGCCGAGATCAACTTTGCCTTTCATCGTTACAGGGATCATTCGAAGTGTGGTTGTCCTGGTTCTATACATTCTTAGTGACCGCGCAATGGGACTGAACCCGTGGCTTCTTAACCACACAACCATAAAACAAACTAAAGAATTATTAGACTCTTGATAGCAGTGGATCTTCCCACCGAACCAAGATTTTATTTTTCCTTAGTTGCTCAAAATTACTGATATTATCTGTCGGTCTACAAATCCTGGTAGAAGTGCTACAGGTTTTTCAGTGATGGCAGAGGGTTCTGCCGTCAAAAGGTTACAGCGCCGGAACAGATACTGTAAGGAATCTTTTGCGATTCTTTAACACTTTACAAATCCCGGTAGAAGTTTCAGAATGTGACAAGGCTACACCTTTGAAATACAGGTACAACAGAAACAGGAAGAAAAAGTGAGAGAAAGTTGTGGTGGAAGAGTACAGCAGGGTTCGCCACCACCCCCTGCCGGAACCTTGTGGAGCTTTAGGTGTTTTCGCTCAATAAACACTCACAACGCTCAGTCTGGGAATCGAAACCGTGATCCTACGACCAGGAATTCGCTGCTCTAACCACTGGGCTATTGCGTCTCCACACTAGTCAAGTACCAGGATTCATATAATTGATTTGCGTCTTCTTCAAAATTGCTGGTTCCATAAAAAAGATTAAATCATAAATTTATTCAAAGGAAACAACTTTAGTAAGATTGTAAGAGTTATTTCCCATCGACCACTGCACGACGTTTGTTCGTTACAGTTTTAGAATCTAAGGGAGATAACTAAATTAACTGCACTAAAAGATGAAAATATAGGAATTTCGTTAATTAACTGTGTTTTTTTCAGAGGTGTTGTCACTGCGAAGGCGTGTGGCCTGGTAGTTGTTGTGCTGCTCTCATAACTACAAGGCTGTAGTTTCGCTATAGTAGAAGACACTTGATCAAGGTGCCACGCAGTGAGTCTGAACCCAGAACCATGTGATTAGGAAGCAAGCTACTTACCACACACACACACACACACAGCCACTCCTACACCTATTATTTATCTTTTTCATTGCCATTTCATTATTAACGTACAATTATCATCTTATTTCATTACATCATATTTCTTGACATAATGTCTCCAAAGAGGAGATCCTCCATTGGTCGAAAAATTATTACAATCTCATTTTACTGTTTGAAAGAGCAATACTGCGCCCCCCCGCCAAAAAAAAAAAAAAAAAACAGCGCTGTAAGTAAAATTAATGAGCAGCTGTTGCAAGGCCCTCCTGGAAGTCCTCACATCTATAAGTCGGTTGATACAATCCCAGGTCCAGAAGAGGTGGTAAATTATCCAACAGAATTTCTTAATTCATTGGAGCCTCCAGGGTTACCTCGCCACAGATTGGAACTTAATGAGGGCACTCCAGTAATGTCATTGAGGAATTTGGATCCACCAACACTCTGTGATGGGACACGCCTGGTGGTAAAGAAGATGATGCCACATGTTACTGAGGCCACCAGTGTCTCCGAATGTGGAAAAGGAGAGGATGTTTTCATACCCAGGATTCCTCTCATTCCATCGGGAGGAGAAATTCCTTTTTACATTCAGAAGATTGCGATTTCCTATTCTTATCAGATTTACAATGTCTATCAATAAATCCCAGGTTCAAACGCTGTCTGTGGTAGGACTTCATTTGGAAGGGTCATGCTTCACACACGAGCAATTAAATGTTGGCTGCTCTAGAGTGGGAAGCAAAAAAAAAAAAAATCTATTTGCATTTGTTCCACAAGGGAAAACAGAATATTGTTTACCAAGAGGTTTTGTAGGAATTACTACATCCTACGATACACTCCGGTATCCACTGCTCTTTGTGAATGGTGAAGATGGATACCATTTCGCCATAATACCGACAAGCCCGAAGACTGCACCAACAAAGCAGTTTCCTGCATGGGCTTCAGAATCAAAGCATATTCTCCAATTACACTCACCAACGACGCGGTAAACCATTACGCCTTATTTTTCAATATATTCCTGCATATTCTCACGTGACTGCATATTCTCACGTGACTGCATAAACTCAGTTTATGTTTCTTAGTCTACAACCACACCAGCAATCCAATGTCAACCCTTTGCCTTCTGCAACATTTTAACAATTTACTTCCCCGTTGCCGTCTTCCATTGTAGCCCCTTTCTGGAATCTCTATTACACCTACATTCATTCGATTGCAAACCATACGATGGGTCGTGTTAGACGCAACGCCGACCGCCGCGAAGGAGAGTATATCCACTGACAACTTTTCAGTGCGTCCAAAAATCATATACCCCACCCCATAATTTTCCATGACAGGTTAGGGCCTGGAATCCACCAAACGGGCGCATGATATATCGCTTGGTCGAATTAGCCCATCATTCACTCCACAAATATTTTGTCGTCAATACTGCACTTTCCCGTATCATAAGTTTCAACATAACAATAATATATATACAAACTATACTATTTTAATCCCGAGCAACGCTGGGTTCCTCTGCTAGTGTGTATATATATATATATATATATATATATATATATATATATATAAACAATTGCAGCGTGGAGGGTGTTTATAAGCCATTTAAAAACACACAAAAACCGTTAGATTCATTTTAATTTGCCAAAATATTTTCGTCGCTTTGAGACCGCGACCTATTCACTGACAAAATTCCGTGCTGCATTTGTTTTCGTTCCAGCACACACTATCAGATCAGGTCACTTGCTATGCAAGTACATCTCCGTAATATATGCTGAGACCCCCTTCGGTCATGACTGACCATGGGATTGCACCTAGAAAGTTACCCTCCCAGGCACAAATCCGGGAAAGGTTGTTTATGGAAGACCAGCAGTCACCCATGCATACTGGCGTCCCCTCTCCACGCCACTGATGTTATCCAAGGGAAAAAGCAAAGGGGCCGATACAGCTTGGCACCAGTGACGTCACAACTCATTTCTACAGCTGAGTTAAATGGAGCAACGTGAAATAAAGTGTCTTGCTCAAGAACACAACACGCAGCCCGGTCCGGGATTCAAACTCACAACCTCACGATCGTAAGCTCGACGCTCTAACCACTGACCCATGTACCTTCACTCCGTAATATATATATATATATATATATATATATATATATATATATATATATATATATATATATAATGTGTGTGTGTGTGTGTGTATGTGTGTGTGTGTGTGTATGTATGTATGTATGTATGTATGTATAATATATATGTATATACATACGCGAGTGTGCGTGGTTTAGCCGTTGTCAATATGTCGCCCAGTTGTCACACACGGCATGGAAGTCTCGTGACCACAAACAATGCAGTTTATGTGAAGACATTAAGGGTCCTCTCCATCCACCCGTCTCCTCATCCCCTCCCTTTGTCCCTTTCTTCTTCTTCCACTTTTCTCTTCCATTCATTTGTAGGGTCTGCAGCAGTTGTTAGGTTTTTTTTTCAGTAGGGCTTGTGGTTTTTGCTTATTTAACACCCCGTTATCATAACCACCACCACCAACACTACTACTACTACTACTACTACTACTACTACTAATTATTATTAAGACGTGGTATGAGGACAAACCGTAGAGAGTGGCGGAGTTGGAGACTAGCAAAATCCTCTGGGATTTCCCAATCCAAACGGATTAGGTGCTAGAGCACAACAGACCGGACCTAGTGGTGGTGGACAAGGTGCACCACATATGCTATATAGTTGATGTTGCATGCCCCTTTGACCCACGAATAGTCAAGAAGGAAGGCGAAAAGATAAATACAACCCTCTTAAGTACGAAATAGCCCGGCTGTGGAAAATGAAGAAGGCGAAGATAGTGCCAATTATTGTTGTTGGGTCCTTGGGAAGAGTATCAGAAGGCATCAAGAGGAATATAAAGGAAATTGGAAAAGAGTGCCCAGGAGAACTGTTACAAAAGGTCTGCCTCTTTGGCATGGCCAGAATAATCAGGAAAGTATTGGATAGCTGAAAAGAATGCATAGCACAGTACCGTAGGCTGCAGGTAGCAAGCCCACTGCGCATGCAAGAGTCCAGGAGTTCCAACAAAACCTGTGATAAAGAGAAATAACAATAATAATAATAATAATAATAATAATAATAATAATAATAATAATAATAATAATAATAATAGTGCTAAAATTGCTACCTTAGATATTATGACTGATAAATGGCATGGAAAACCTCTCAATGGCAAATACCCAAAGAGAGCGAATAATGCAGATATTGACAAAGCCCTTACCCATCAATGGCTAATGGCCTCTGGCTTGAAATCAGAAACAGAGGGGTTTATCATAGCATCCCAAGATCAATGCCTACCTACAAAGAACTACCAGGCCAACATATTAAAGAACGGCAGCTCCCCATTATGTCGTATATGCCAACAACAAAATGAGACCATCGATCATGTTGTCTCCATGTGCAGTCTGCTTGCGCCTACAGAGTATCTCAACAGGCATGATAGAGCTGCACAATATATTCACTGGGTAATTTGCAAAAACCTGGACTTGCCCCATAATAAAAACTGGTGGGAATACAAACCACCCCCAGTACTTGAAAATGATCACATTGCACTCCTCTGGAACTTCACCATTCAAACTGACAGAAAGATAGATGCAAATAGGCCAGACATCATATTGAAAGACTTCAGACAAAAATCATGCCTCCTCATTGATATGACTGTCCCAATCGATATAAACGTATCTGTCAAGACCTACCAAAAACTGAGCAAATATAAAGATCTTGAAATAGAAATTAGCAAAATGTGGAATCTGAAGACGAAAACAATACCTACTGTCATAGGTGCCCTGGGAATGACAGCGAAACGGACTGATTACTACCTAGCTCAGATACCAGGAAAGCCCAAAATGGCTGAAGTTCAAAAGATAGTGCTCATGGGAACTGCCCATATCCTACGTAAAATACTGTCTATGTGATCTCAAATTTTAAAACATTCTCGAGAACAACACTGTACAAATTCAAATATATGGTACCCTAGGCATAACACCTACATGAACTTCTAACTTGTTGTCTCTTGAGGTCTCTGGGTGAGACTTGGATCCAACTTGTACAAATGCAAAGCAAAAGTCAAACATAAAATAATAATAATGATAATAATAATAATAATAATAATAATGATAATAATAATAATAATAATAATAATAATAATAATAATAATAATAATAATTTCTTCTATTGGCTCAAGGCCTGAAATTTGGAGGGGGGAACTAGTCGATTACATCGAACCCAGTGCGTATCTGGTACTTATTTTATCGACCCCAAAAGGATGAAAGGCAAAGTCGACCCCGGCGGAATTTGAACTCAGAACGTAAAGAGCAGAAAGGATGCAAGAAACAAAGCAGGGCAACAAAAGATGACTTATTAGTTGATAAAATGATAATTAGAAATTGTAGACACAGATTGACGGGACAGAATGTAGGATGACCAGATTACAAAAAGCTTATGACATGCTACCACACAGTGGAATAAGTAAAGCAATGAACATGGTTGGAATAGCAAAAAAACATGGAGAAAATGCTTAACGAAAGTAAGAAACATTGGAATACTGAATTGATCGGAGGAAAGAAAAACTCGGAAACGTTAACATCAGACGTGGAATATTCCAAGGTGATAGCTTATCTCCATTGCTCTTCGTATTGGCCATGACACCGCTCACGATGATACGACGAAAATTTGAAATTACTTACGATTTCGGGAAAAGGAAACGGTCAGTTAAATCATCTCCTTTTCATGGTTGATATAAAGATTTATGTGGAAAATGAGAAACAGCTTGAAAGTCTTGTAAATATTATCCGCATTTTCTCAAATGACGTAGGTAGGGAATTTGGGATAGAAAAGTGCGCCATATTGAAAATGAAACGAAGAAGATTTGAAAGAAGCCAAGGAATTGAAATGCCAAATGGGCAAACAAAGAGAGCGGTTGAGAAAGGATAGTGATATAAGTACTTGGGAATACTGGAAGCAGATGAGATTAAAAAAAAATGAAGAAATGAAACAAATGACCAGCGGGGAGTACACAAGGGGAGTAAGAAAATGATTGCAGTCAAAGCTGAATTCAAGAAATCTTATTGAAGCAATAAATTCAAGAGCAGTACTCTTAATCAGATATAGAGTTGGAATTATAGACTGGACCAGAAACGATATAAAGAACCTTGACGGAAAAAAACTAGGAAGTTGTTGACAATGTATGGAATCCACCATCCGAAAGCTGATAACCGGTTGTACTTGGGGGTGGAAGAGGCTTAATAGCAGCAGAAGAATGTGTACAGATGTAAAGAGAAAGCCTCGTCGAGTATTTACAGAGAAGCACAGAAAAACTACTAAAGACAGATAATAAAGAACTGGTGATGAAGTGCATAATAGGAGAAAAAGACAAGAATGACATACAAAGAGAGCATGTCAGACAGATTGGAGAGAAACCTCTGCATGGTCAATTTTGGAGAACCACGGAAGACGTATGTGGAACAAAATCATGGGCTTGGTTAAAAATGGGGCAATTAAAAAAATGATACCAGGCTTACAATCCCTACAGGAAGTACAAAAAATCGTGTTAACTGGAACGACTCATGTACTGAGAAGAGCATTATCGCTGTGAAAACAACATCCATTCATGAATTTACTTCTTTATTAATTTTTATTTTAAATACATATTTTACCTGTGAATTTGCGTGTGTAAACTGGGAATGCATACAATGAGCTTCTCTGCCCTAGGTGTACGGAAAACACTCGGCGAGAAATGGAAGAAAATTTGAAGAAAGAAGATAAAAAAACAACATAATAATAATAATAATAATAATAATAATAATAATAATAATAATAATAATCCTTTCCAATATAGGCACAAGGCCCGAAATTTTGAAGGATGTGGAAAGTCGATCACATCGGCCCCAGTGCGTAACTGGTACTTAATTAATCGACCCTGAAAGGATGAAAGGAAAAGTCGACCTCGGTGTAATTTGAACTCAGAACATAGCGACGGGCGAAATACCGCTAAGCGTGCTAACAATTCTGCCAGCTCACCGTCTTGTATAATAATAATAATAATAATAATAATAATAATAATAATAATAATAATAATAATAATAATAATGATGATGATAATAATAATAATTATTATTATTCTTTTTATTATTCTTTTTATTATAGGCCCAAGACCACAGCCATCAAGTGATTATAATAGTGAAGATGATGCTGATGATGATGATTATAACGGACAAAAAGGAAAATGGAAAAGAGAACAATTGATTTTGCGACATGTTTTTTTGTTTATTTTTTGTTATTTTAAATATTAAAAATTTTTTTAATTTTATTATTATCTGAATGCGTTTTGATTTTGTTTGTTGTGGCGACGATGAGTGCTAAATGTGATATTTCGTTTACAGCATTTGATATCGATCTGTTAGCCTATGTTTGATTGAACAATACAACATTGAAATGGAAATGTGATAAGTGTAATAAAAGAACTCTTTTGTGGAGCTGAGTGTGTGTGTATGTATGCACACACACATATATATATACATACATATACTATATATATATATATATATATATATATATATATATATATATATATATATATATATAAATGTTTATATATATATATATACATATATACATTTGTATGCTTGTGTGTGTGTGTGTGTGAGTGTATATATGTATGTATATATATATATATATATATATATATATATATATATATATATATATATATATATATATATATATATATACATACATATACAGAGTAAGACGTATTTATGCATGCACAAATACATAGATATATATACAGCATGTATGTTTATATATGTGTATATAAACATATATATATGTATAAGCGCATGACTGGGTGCATGCATTTTTACACGCACACACACACACACACGCACGCACTCGCACACACACGTACACACACGCTCACGCAAACACACACATACTCTCTCTCACACACACATACATACATACAGATAGATAGACAGATATATACATATACATACATACATACACACACATATATAGATAGATATGTGTGTATGAGTTGGCTGTGTATTTTTGCTCTGTGTGTGCGTGTGTGTATGTGTGTGTGTGCATGCGCGTGTGTGTGCGTTATGCCCTTTAAAGATACACCAGTACCAGAACGGGTCGACACTGCATAGTGCCAAAGATCCCACCAATGCCATCGCGCTTCTGGACCAGTTACTGCAACAGTCTGGGTTTCAGGGACCCATTGCTTTTTAATATTCTCCCAAAGAGTCTGAGGAATCTGCACAAAGTAGATGTAGGCGTTTTAGAATCAAAGCTGGACCTCTTCCTGTCGAGAGTCCCAGATGAACCTACCTCATGGCAAGAGGTGCAAATGAGGGTAGCTACATCAAACTCCATTCTTCCACCAAGTGCCACAAATTGTAAGAGGGTCCCTGTAATAACAGTGTAGCAACACGGCAGTGCATCAGCATGGCCACAGCTCTGAGCTGAAACTACAAATATATATAAGTATTATATATATATATATATATATTGTTGTATTTGGGGATGGAGTGTGCAGTTCTGCCGCCAGGCAGCAAAGTTGTAGCAATCCCTGAAGATGCGACTGCAAACGCAATGCTCTTTTGCATCCTGACCTTGGCTAGGATGAGCTTCGTTAGAAAGGTTTTGCCTGTACCCTCTGGAGCATCAAGACAAAACAAACCACTTTTCCTGTGGTGTACATGATCAGGTCACGATAGTATAAACATGCTGTTGATCTGGAAGAAGCTTTGGTTCAGTTTCTAGGACGAAATTGGCAAGGACATCTGTGTCGTAGGACGCCTCTCACATAAGAGCTATAGGAAGTAAATTTGACTCTGAACGCAGCGGTTTAGGCAGACCGGATGAGGGCAAGTCACTCCCACCGAGTGATGCAACTGTATTTTCAATGTCGATCAAGGCTTGATTCTATACCTCAATCGCTTATACATTCTATCTCAGGAAAAAGCAACTTCGACTGACGTATGAAGTCCTCCGATAAGTCGTCTTTAAATTTGAGCCACAATGACAAAGGGTTGCTCAGTTCACAAATTTGCAGCATAACAGCAAACAGAGCTCGTAGACGCTTACGTGTCTGGGATGCAACAGCTTCGGATAACGTAGCCTCCCATTGCGCATCGTCTTCCAACAAACCGCACTTGAGGCATGCTTCCCTGTAAGTGCTGCAAACAGAGCCATCGACAGTCATTAAGTCATCAAACGACTGGGGCCCACGTACCTCATGTAACAGAAGGCCAAGATAAAAGCACTCGTGTTGGCTTGGATGCACCGTGTAAACTCCCCCAAGACAGCTGTCAAACTTTACACCAGGTTGTCCGTCAACTGACTGGCCTGGCTTTCTGCACACCCATTGTTGCTTAGTCCATGTGTAGTAGGACAGAACCTGAGGATAAAGCAGAGTTTTTGCAAATGGGTCGATCCGGCATAGAGTGAAGAATGCAGTGAGAGTAGTTTGTCGAGGCTCTTTAACCGTTCTGGTAACAGCCGCATCGGTAAAGTACACCCTTTGATCGTTCTCCAGGTGAACTGCGAGTTGCTCGATGGGTGGGTGCCTTTGGTGTAATGGAAAACCGAAAATACGCCAGAAGGCCTTGTTGCTGCTAATATAACGGCCAACTTGGTATTGTAAGATCTCGTCACGGCAGTTTTCCAGCTGAAGACCGAACATAGCGGCGTCTGAGCCCTTGTTGACATATTTCCAGATATACTTGATGGACTTGATGGAATGGCAAAACTCCACGTTGATGTGGGCGCCGAACGTCTTCGAAAGAAGCGGTGAATACAACCCATCTGTTATCAACCTCATGTTGTCCAATTTTTATGGTAAAGCCACCGTCTGCAGGTTGGCGCCGTCTGTACAGAGGGTATCCATCAACGCCAGTTTGTGTTTCCTTCAGAAATTCTTTTGGAAACTTCTTGCAGCAGATATTGTTGCTCAAGCAAGGGGAGCCTAAATTGCGTGCCCTCTTCTCCGATAGTTCGAAGGCTTGTACCACCAAACAGCTCGTCGGCTCTGGCTGCCGGAGCTGAAACTGACACGACTCTGCTGAATGGTATGTCTAGAGAGGACGTGGGCCAAAACTATGCGTTCTTCCCCTCAATTGGTCACTTGAAGCTTAGATTGTATTACGTGAAAGCCGGCGAGTATTTGAAGGGGAATTTGGCAGGGTGGTCATTAACCGGCTGACATTCGTTGACGTTGCATCAAAGAAACCAAATAGCAAAAAACCAAAGAAACAGAAAAAAACCACACTCAACACAGGAGCTGAAGACCCCCGAAAGGGGGTGCCCCGCCACGTCGAAAACGGTAGAGGAGTAGAGGCTGAAACCGGAAGTAGTTTCTTCTGATTGTGTCCTTAGCCACTGGATCCTATAAAGGAGCTGAAACGAAACATCCTCGGCGGTAATAATCAGCAGGAATTGTATCTATAGAGACTTGAATTACGTTCGTTAAAATACATATTCTATGTTTCCGGATTATGTTGGCTAATGTGTCTTCGGATTGTGTGATTTGAGGGTGAGTTCACTGCTATTTCTACAAGGTTCTGTGATCGCGTTGGTGATAATACTGATGTTGACGATGACGATGATCTGCAACTATGTGTGTGTATATATATATATATATATATATATATATATATATATATATATATATATATATATATATATATATATATATATATATATATGTATATATATATATATATACACACACACATATCACATGATTACGTGACCAACTAGACTAATTAGATACCGTTACACATCGCTGAGTAAAAGAATGTACATATATATATATATTCTTTTACTCTTTTACCTGTTTCAGTCATTTGACTGTGGCCATGCTGGAGCACCGCCTTTTAACCCCATGACTTATTCTTTGTAAGCCTAGTACTTATTCTATCGGTCTCTTTTGCCGAACCGCTAAATTACAGGGACATAAGCAAACCAGCATTGGTTGTCAAGCAATGTTGGGGGACAAACACAGACACACAAACATATACACACACACATACACACACACACGCACACACAGACACATATATAAATATATATATATATATATATATATATATATATATATATACATATATACGACGGGCTTCTTTCAGTTTCCGTCTACCAAATCCACTCACAAGGCTTTGGTCGGCCCGAGGCTATAGTAGAAGACACATGCCCAAGGTGCCACGCAGTGGGACTGAACCCGGAACCATGTGGTTGGTAAGCAAGCTACTTACCACACAGCCACTCCTACGCCTATATATATATATATATATATATATATATATATATATATATATATATATATATATATATATATATATATATATATATATATATATATATATATATATATATATATATATATATATATATATATATATATATATATATATATATATATATATATATATATATATATATATATATATATATATATATATATATATATATATATATATATATATATATATATATATATATATATATATAATTTGTAACATGTAATATATATATATATATCATTTTTAATACACACACATATATTGTCGAGCACACATACACAACATAGGCAGCCCGCTTGTTCGCCGGTAGGCTGCGATATGACGCAGTGGAGATAACTCTTTCAAAGCGCCGAGTGTTGAAACGTCTGAAAATCATAGTCACAAACAGGAACGACGAACAACGATGTTTCGCCATTTTTGTGTGTCTTGCCAACATCACATACCTGAACCGAACGGAATGTGAACTGAATTGTCAATGATTGTATGTGAAATGGTGTAAAAACCATCTGCTGGTATGGCCGGACGATGTTTATGAAGGAATAAATTCAAATACGAATTAGAAGCAGCGGTGCTATTTCAAATAGTATCGAACACATTGCAAAATGTATGTGGACATCTGGTTCGCCGGTGGGCTGCGATTTGACCCGATGGAGGAGAATGTCTTAAAGCGCCCGGTGTTAAAACACCCGAAAGTCATGGACAGTCGGCACAACTCACCCCGAGTCCCATTCATGTGTGATGGACATTGACGTTTCGTCATTTTTGTGGCTTATCAACATCACGTACACAAACACACACACTTATACATACGCAAACACTTATACACACGCACACACACACACATACACACACACATACACACACATTTATACAGACACTTATATACACACACTTATACACACACACACACACACACTTATCACACACACTTATTTACACACACGCTTATACACAAGAACACACTTATACACACGCTCACACTTATACACACGCTCACACTTATACACACGCTCACACTTATACACACATACTTATACACACACATTTATACACACACTTACACACACACACCTTACACACACACTTATACACATACACACTTATACACACGCACACTTATACACATACACACTTATACACACGCACATACTTATACACACACACTTATACACAGATTTTCACACAGACTTACACACACAAACACACACTTATATACATACATACACGCACACTTATACACACATGCACACACACACACACACACACCTACACATACACACTTATACACACACACACACACACACAGTTATACACACACACACACTTATATACACACACACACACAGAGTTAGACACCCAAACTGACGAAATGTAAGGCTGACACCTTGCACAGGTCAAGATAATCATGAAGGGGTGAGTTATATAACCCCGTATACCCCTAATATACCCCTATTTCTGTTTGGTTTCCTATTTCAGGTCAAATAGCTGATTGTTTACAGACACAGGAGGCCCGGTTACCGTTCATTCGCAGTTTACCTCATGTCTTTGTCATAGACTTTTTATACAGGCGCCATTTCACACACGCGCGCGCGCGCGCACAACACACATACACACGTTATAAAAAGCACGTATGTTACATTTATAAACGTGTTTATATGCGTACACATAGAGTGTATGTGTGTGCGTGTGCGCGCGTTCGTATATATATATATATATATATATATATATATATATATATATATATATATGTGTGTGTGTGTGTGTGTGTATATATATTTATGCATGTAAATATATATATATATGCATATACGTATATATAAATGTATACTTGTACATGATATATGAGTACATGTGTATATTTTAGTGTTTATGTATATATGTGTGTGTATATATATATATATATGTGTGTGTACATATGTGTATGTATATCTTTCTATCTTCCTATCTATCTATCTGTCTGCCTGTCTGCCTGCCTGTCTGTCTGTCTGTCTGTAGAACGACGTCGAGAGAGAGAGAGAGAGAGTCCCCAATGGTCCCATATATATGACTGAGGAAAGATTGCCACGAATGACCCGCCTTTTTTTTCCTTGTCCTAATTATTGCTCCTCTTGTCTGCCTTTGTGTCGTCTATCTGTCCTCTATTGCCTTTTCCTTCCATTTATATACATGCATACACACACACACACACACACACACACACACACACACACACACACACACACACACACACACACATACACACACACACACACACTCACACACACACACACATATATATATAAGTATGTATGTGTGTGTGTGTGTGTGTGCGTGCGACTACTTACTCAGCAACATATACATCTACACAGATAGACTGACAGACAGATGAATAGACAGATAAAATGATAGATAGATAGATAAAGAGAGAGAGAGAGAGAGAGAGAGAAAGAGAGAGAGAGAAAGAGAGAGGAAGAGAGAGAAAGAGAGAACTATGATAAAACTCAAGGACTGTTGGTGGGCGGAAGAAAACAATTCATGAAGGCTAGGCATAGCTGTGTGGTAAGAAGCTTGCTTCCCAACTACATGGTTTCAGGTTCACTCCCACAGAGTGGCACCTTGGGCGAGCGTCTTCTTTTGTACTCGAGGCACAAATTTTTTGGGAGGAGACCAGTCGATTAGATCAACCTCAGTACACAACTGGTACTTAATTTATCGACCCCGAAAGGATGAAAGGCAAAGTCGACCTCGGCTGAATTCGAACTCAGAACGTAAAGACAGACGAAATACCGCTAAGCATTTCGTCCGGCCTGCTAACCACTCTGCCAGCTCCTCGCCGCCTTTTGGCGAGTGTCTTCTACTCCAGCCTTAGACCGACGAAGGCCTTCTCAGTGGATTTGCTAGATAGAAACTGAAAGAAGCCCGTGTGTGTGTGTGTGTGTGTGTGTGTTCGAGCGTGTGTGTGCGTGTCTTTGTGTCTGTGTTTGTCCCACACCGCCGCTTGGCAGTCAGTGTTGGTTTGTTAGTGTCCCTCTAACTTGGCGGTTCGGCGAGGGGAACCGATGGAGTAAGTATCAGGTTTAACAAGAAATAAGCACTGGGGTCGATCCGTTCAAGGTGGTGCCCCAGCATGGCCGCAGTCTAATGACTGAAACAAGTAAAAGAGTAAAGATAAAGCGAAGGAAGGCCCTTCACCAACGGCCCCTGCCTCCCACCACTACAACGACCAACACCATTACCCATCACCATCACCATCAGCATCATTCCTATCATCAACTCCCAACCACCATTACCTATGTAACACCTCCCCCCCCCCAACTCCCCACCGCTACCCTTACAATTTTCATCACCATCCCCGTCGTGGTGGTCACCTCTGACGCTGTCGCAACCACTGTCATCACCACCACCACCACCGCCGCCACCGCCGCCGCCGCCATCTCCACCACCACCACCACCACCACCGCCATGGGAGACATGATGTGTATGGTGCAGTGATTAGGTTTCAAATAATTGCGCTCAACTGAAACAAGATCTTGTCGGTGTTTCTTCGACATTCGATCTTCAGATGCAAGTAAAATGGATTTTAACAGGCAATAGCCGTAAGCTCTCTCCCACAGTGAACAGCGGCCGACACTTAATAACAGCCGATTGTCAACTTGAACAAAAACAACAACAACAACAAGAACAATAACAACAATAACAACAACAACAACAACAACATCAGCAACAATGGAGCCTCCAACAGCGAAGTTTTTAACGGAGAGAAACCACAACTTGCTCTGATATTGCGTTCCAGCAATGATTTTTCTAACATTTTCGACTGTCTTTTTCGTGTGTGTGTGTGTGCTTGCATGTGTCCGCGCGTGCGTGTGCGTCTGTATGTGCACGCGCTCGTGAGTGCTGGGGTGAGAAAGGTGGTGAGCCAGTCTGGAGGGTGGTGTTTTTTTGGGTTTTTTTCTTGGTCTTTTTCTTTTTCCTTTTCTTTATTTTTCTCGTTTCTCTCCTTTCCTCATTATATTTCTCCCTCTCTCTCTCTCTCCCTCTCTCTCTCTCCCCCCCCCTCTCTCTCTCTCGTTCTCGATCTTGCTCTTTCTTTTTCGCTCTGCATGTATATACACATATATGCACATATACATATCATATATGTGTATGTGTGCGTGTGTGCGCTCACCTTCATGTATATGTATATATGTATAAACCAATATATATATGCATACAAGCATATACATGTATACATATGTATGTATGTATGTATATATTCATATGTATATACATATACATGCATATATACATACATTCATATATATATATATATACATATATAAATATATATATTTATATATATATATATGTATATATGTATATATATATATATATATCTACATATACATATATAAATATATATTTATATATACATGTATATATATATGTATATATATATATATATATATATATATATGTGTGTTTATATATACATATGTGTGTGTGTGTGCGTGCGTGTGTGTGTGTGCGTGCGTGTGTGTGTGTGTGTGCGTGTGTGTGTGTGTGTGTGTGTATGTTGTATAATATTTTAGTCAGCGGCAGAAAATGGCCGATAAAAGCCTTTGTGATTGAAACGAACTCAAATGGATGTTGACTGCTGTTATGGCCGAAAGGGCATTGGGAAACAGCTCCTCAACCAGCAGATTCAGCGCTAATGTTACCTTGTCAGCATCAACACCTCGCAATATGATTTGCTTAATTTGTTCCATAATTTAAGTAGCTATCACCACCACCATCACCGACGCTGCCGCCACCACCACCACCACCACCACCACCACCATATACCACTACTTTAACTATCACCATCGCACCTTTGCCACTGCTGTTGTTGCTGCTGCCTCTCCTCCTCCTCCTTCTCCTCCTCCTTCTCCTGCTGCTACTGCTGCTGCGACTGCTGCTGCGACTGCTGCTGCGACTGCTGCTGCGACTGCTGCTGCTGCTGCTGCTGCTACCGAATCCAGCACCACCACCAGCACCACCTCCACCACCAAAACATCTATGGACCATTGATAAAGAGTTTGCCAATCCAGTATCCAAGATACACTTTCAGCTTCGTACCAATTATTATTGGAGCAGCAGGGTACATGTACCAACCCGCCTGGAGCAAAGTATGGCTGAAGTTGGGTTTTCGTAGGAGAGAATGCAAATCCTTAAGTCACACGCTACCAATGATTACAATATCTGGGACTATAAAAATCTTCAAGACCTTTTTTTAGATTTAAGGGATAATGTTTAAAACAAGACGTTTTCCTCAGAACCTTGCTACTAAGTAGGTGGCCGGTCAAAAATTACTCTAAATGAAAAAGAGATAAAGAACATACATACGTACATACGTACATACATTCGATACCAACGTCCTGTCCTAGCATGTGGTCATAGGAATTCAGTTTGCAGTACAAAACTAGAAATGATGTTATCATATTAAAAGTAGAAGTCATCTTGCACTCGCCTCATTCGGTTTCGACGAGCCTGATGAGATAGGCTCGTTTGACAAGCCTACGAAACTTTAAGTTCCATAAAGTCGAATCAAATTATTAAATAGTATATATATATATATATATATATAACATAATTTAATATAATAATATATATATATATATATGTATAATATACATTATATATATTTAGTGTACACACACACACGCATAAAATCGTACTTTAATGTCTATCTATCTATCTATCTATCTATCTATCTATCTATCTATCTATCTATCTATCTATCTATCTATCTATCTATCTATCTATCTATCATCTCTCTTTATATATACATCTATAGGCGTAGTTTGTATATATTACATAGACATAGCAATTTTTTGCATAACATAGATATTGCCATACTTACCAATCTAGTTATACATTTATCTGTCTGTCTCTCTCTTCGTCTCTGTATCTCTTTATCTATCTATCTATTTCCTGTCTGTCTGTCCCCTGACTGTTTGTCTGCCTATTTTCTTATGAACAGCCCATATATATATATATATATATATATATATATATATATATATATATATATGCAAGGATAATCTGGATCTCGACTGAAGCGAAAAAACTCCGAATGACAGGTCCGTGTTTTCTTTGTATCATCTATCTGTATGCTTTGTCCCTTTCTTGTATCACCTAAACTGTCTGGATGTTTTGCGTTCTTGTCCCATTCTGTATTTTAAATATATATATATATATATATATATATAGCGGCGTACGTACACTTGTCTTTTATATGTAAGTACACTTTTTTCTAAATCTTGTATGACTTTATTTCTGTCTATCAGCCCCTTCACCCTTATTCGTTCATTCCACTGTTCTTTCTTTCGTTCCCCCTCACTCACATTTCCTTGCCTTCTCTTTTCCCTCCACTTTTCACTTCACTGTGTCCCTGTCATTTTTTCTTACCCCTCCCTAATTCTTTTGTCTCTCTGCCTCTACCCCTCTCTCGTCTCTTCCCACGTGACCGGTGTTCGGCCAAGTCTGACCTTTCCTTTTTTTAGGCGGCCGTTGTGCATGCAACATCGTTATTTCTTCCTGTGCCTGTGAAATCTTGTATCCCGGCTGTAAGGCCTTATTTCCATCTACACCAGCTTAATTTTATTCGTCCTTAGTCGAATGACATCTGTTGTTATGTCCTGTTATTATTCCTACTGTATTTGTGTAACATTGTTCGTTTTTTTTTCCGTCCTTGTTTTTGTATACATTCGCTGCTTTCTTCCAAGGAATCTAATGCTCTTAGCTGAGTTTTCCTTGGGGCTGGCCAGATTGGAGCAATATCGAGAATAACCAGTCGAAATTGCAACGATAATCTGGATCTCGACTGAAGAGAGAAAACTCCGAATGACAGGTCCGTGTTTTCTTTGTATCGTCCATCTGGATGTTTTGTGCCTTTCTTGTATCACCTAAACTATCTGGATGTTTTGCGTTCTTGTCCCATTCTCTGTATTACATATATATATATATATATATATATATATGTATTCTTTTATTCCTTTATGTTTCAGCCCACAGTAACCACTAGCCATATCGCGGTTCACCTATCGCGGTTTATCATTTAAGCTTACTCCAATTCCTACGTGGTGTTGTATCGTATTTATAATAAAATAAATATTTACAAATTATAAAAATAATAAAAAAATATACAGTACAATACTTTTTCTACTTCGCGGATTTTCACATATATATTTGGAAAAAAAATGAGTAGAGATGACTTTTTTCGGTTAATTTTTATTCTGAAAATAATATTTACAGTGAGTGACTCTGGTATGGGTTTCAAGCCTCAAGTAGCCGTTTTCAAATTGATAAATCTTTTACTGGTTGCTTTGCTATTTAAGCAACCAGTAATGGCATAGATCAGATTTTCCGAGGCACAGGTGAAATTTGATTTAATTTTAAATATTTCACCTTGCTTAAAGTGGAACTCTGAACCCTCCAAAAGGTGGGGACAAGTACCACAGTTAGGTCGACCACGTTTTTTCACTTTTGGTTCTGTTGTTAATGGATATAGTTTTGCGTTGGTTAATAGTTTTTTCAATGATTTAGGTTGCATTTTGCTTTTGATAATTTTGTGTGAGCCTAAAATTTTGTTCATTGTTTAATCTCTTGTGAGGATATATATATATATATATATATATATATATATATATA
Source organism: Octopus bimaculoides (assembly GCF_046866305.1). NCBI lineage: Eukaryota > Metazoa > Mollusca > Cephalopoda > Octopoda > Octopodidae > Octopus > Octopus bimaculoides. The sequence goes on along the minus strand of NC_142928.1, from coordinate 1,114,384 downwards.
TACGCACACACATTTGTTTCGGTGGAAAAAAAAGCCCACCATGACAAATAAATAAGATTGTTTTTCTTCCAAATTACACACACACACACACACACACACACACACACACACACACACACACACACACACACACACACAAACACACACACACACACACACACACACACACACACACACATGTGTATATATAAATACATGAGTGCACGTATATGCAAATATATGTGTGCGTAAACACGCACACATGTATACATACAGACATACACATGTACACATATTTATCTATATACATTTACATATATACACGCACACACATATATACATATGTATACATACACGTACATATGTATGTGAATATGTGTGTGTGCATATATATAATACGCGTATACATACATATCTATATATATGTATGAGTGTATTTATCCAAATGTATTACTATTATTATAACTATTATTATTATTATTATTATTATTATTATTATTATTATTATTATTATTATTATTATTATTATCATTATCATTATTATTATTATTATTATTATTATTATTATTATTATTATTATTATTATTATTATTATTATTATTATTATCCATATGTATTAATATAGTTGGCAACATTGTGGATTAATTAATCCTAATCCTTGTATACGACCAACTTTTGTGCCGAAGAATTAAGGGGCTGGGGTGGGGTGGGGGTGGGGGGGGGGTGAGAATTAAGGGACTGGGGGAAGAGAATTCCAGATTTATCTCACAATTTCTTCCTCCTTTTTCCCCCTTTGTTCTTATTTTATATTTTCTCTCTCATATTTTGAAACAATTAATTGATCGGGTAATTTACGATCTAATAAGATGTTTTCATAATTTCAATTTATGTTTTTTTCTCCTGTCTTTATGATGTGAGAATATAACAAAGATAGATTATGTATGTATGTATGTATGTATGTATGTATGTATGTATGTATGTATGTATGTATGTATGTATATATATATATATATATATATATATATATATATATATATATATATATCTGTGTGTGTCTGTTTGTCTGTCTTCCGCGCTCTCTCTGTCTCTCTGTCTCTCTCTCTCTCTGATATGAAAACAATGATATTTGACAGAAGTATTACGAAAACAACGCAAAGGGGAAAAAAATGGTAAAAAAATATCGAAAACGTTTTAGGAGAAGCTAAACGGAGAACAAAAAAGCAGTTTGGGAAATAATCTGTCTTGTTAAGCTTCCCCAAAATATATAACATTTGTTTCGGTGAAAAAAAAGCCCACCATGACAAATAAATAACATTGTTTTTCTACCAAATTACAATAATCCCGCGTGTTGTGGAGATGTAGGGGAGGGGGCTGAGTGGGTGAGATATTGGACGAAGGTGGAAAGGTTCCAGCCGTACCCGCCTCTTGTATACCCTCTCGCTTTTCTTGGATATTGATCTGATATAGAAATACTAAGATGGCGAGCTGCCAGACTCGTTAGTTCCTCAGACAAAATGCTTAGCGACATTTCTGCTGGCTCTTTAAGGTTTGAGTTCAAATTCCGCTTAGGTTAACTTTGCTTTCCATTATTTCAAGGTCGATAAATTAAGTGCGAATCAAGTACTAAGACCGACCTGAATGACTTGGATCGCCCTAATTGCTGGCCTTTTGACCAATTCGAAAGACTTGTTAAAGACAGCCTGCTGGTAGAATCGGACAAAATGCTTCGCGGCATTTCTTTCGGCTCTATATATTCTGAGTTCGAATGCCTCTGAAGTCAATTTACCTGTCATCCTATCGGGGTCGATCAAATAAGTATCAGTTGATCACTTGGATCGATGCAAACGAATTTCCCCTCCCCTCAAAATTACTGGTTTTGTGCCAAAATTAGAAAGGATTTTAAATAGGAATATTGGTTCCAAATTTTGGCTCAAGTTTTGGCAAGTTCGGAGGAAGGGATAAGACGATTAGATCGACCCCAGTAGTCAACTGGTACTTATTTTATCGACCTTGAAGGGGATGAAAAGCAAAGTCGACCTCAGCGAAATTTGAACTCAGAACGTACTACTAAGCACTTTTGCCCAATGTGCTAACGATTCTGCCAGCTGGCCACCTTAGATGAAGTGTTTTATTTAAGAGCACAACGCCCCACCCGGTCCAGGGATTGAAACCATAATCTCTCGATCATGAGTGCAACATCCTAACCACTAGGCCATGGACCCTCACGATTTTACACAGGAATATTGAGCAAGCACGAATGACCGAATTCCAATCAAGATCACGCAATAGATACACAAACTGACAGGATGGTCATGGGTGGAATATCATTCTGTTGGACTGGACTTGAACTAGGACGAAACAAGAAGAAGGAGGAGGAAGGGGAGAGGAAGAAGGAGAAGAATAAGAAGAAAGAAAAGAAGAAAGAAAGGGAGAAGAAGAAGAAGGAGAAGGAAAAGAAGAAGAAGGAGAACAAGAAGGAGGAGGTGGAGAAGAAGAAGAAGAAAAAGAAGAAGAAGAAGAAGAAGAAGAAGAAGAAGAAGAAGAAGAAGAAACGGAAGAAGAAGAAGAAGAAGAAGAAGAAGAAGAAGAAACGGAAGAAGAAGAAGAAGAAGAAGAAGAAGAAGAAGAAGAAGAAGAAGAAGAAGAAGAAGAAGAAGAAACGGAAGAAGAAGAAGAAGAAGAAGAAGAAGAAGAAGAAGAAGAAGAAGAAGAAGAACAACAACAACAACAACAACAACAAAAGTAACACATGAGCCAACGAGTGAACTCTATACATGGTCACTCGATCTGCTAGAAATATCAGTCAGATCTCTTATCAGAAACTGTCTTCAAATGCGGACATGTTTGGTGTTGTCTTGCAAATCACATTCCACGAAACAAAAATACGAATTGATGTGGGCACGGTTGGAATACTCTATGGCCATAGGTCGACTTGACCAGAGCTGACCCAGGGTTAAAAGATCAACAGCAGGAGCAACAACAACACCAACAACAACAATGGCAACAGTAAAATCAACATCAGCGTCATTCGTAGAAAACACCATCCTTGACATTGCTGACATGTTTATATAAACGCACACGCACACACACACACCCACACTCGCTCCTGTGTGTGCATATATGTATGTTTATATATATATATATATATATATATATATATATATATATACATGCATATATGTACACACACATATATATGTGTGTGAGTGTGTGTGGAAGTGTGTATATTCCATGTATATATGTATGTATTACATACATATATACATGGAATATACACACTTCCACACACACTCACACACATATATGTGTGTGTACATATATGCATGTATATATATATATATATATATATATATATATATATATATATATATATACATACATGCATATATGTACACACACATATATATGTGTGTGAGTGTGTGTGGAAGTGTGTATATTCCATGTATATATGTATGTAATACAGGTATCTACATAAATATTTATACATCACACACACACACACACACACACACACACGTATATATATATATATATATATATATATATATATATATATATATATATATATATATATGTGTGTATATATATATATATATATATATATATACATACAAAGACGTTTCCAGAAAATGGTGAATGATTTATTTATGTTGTGTAAGTTAATCTCTTATTAATCGCTGCCTTTATTTCTGTAACTCTCAGAAACACAACTCGCATTTCTTGCTCTTTGCTTACGCCTTCAACTGTAGTTTCTCCTCGGGGAGAACATGGATTTCTCCACCCACCCTCTCTCTCTCTCTGCATTTTTCTTGAGCCCTAGGATTCACAAGACCTTTTACTCGTTTTTCTACGGTGTATAATTGACCGGAATCACAAACCGAGATCACAGTATTCCCCCCCCACCTCGCCCCTCATCCACCAACTTGAATATATATAATTCTTAAACAAGAATGTTGTTGACAATGATTTGCGGAGTTTCGGCCTGGTGCACCATCGTCAGCTCAGCTGTGTCTTCTACTATAACCTCGGGCTGATGACTGAAACAGGCAAAAGATAAATAAAATAAGTATTAGAATAATTTTTTTTCTTGTTTCAGTCATTTGACTGTGGCCATGCTGGAGCGCCGCCTTTAGTCGAGCAAACCAACCCCAGCACTTATTCTTTGTAAGCCTAGTACTTATTCTATCGGTATCTTTTGCCGAACCGCTAAGTTACGGGGACGTAAACACACCAGCATCGGTTGTCAAGCGATGTTGGGGGGATAAATACAGACACACAAACATATACACACACATACATATATATACATATATACGACGGGCTTCTTTCAGTTTCCGTCTACCAAATCCACTCACAAGGCTTTGGTCGGCCCGAAGCTATAATAGAAGACACTTGCCCAAGGTGCCACGCAGTGGGACTGAACTCGGAACCATGTGGTTGGTAAGCAAGCTACTTACTACACAGCCAGTTCTGTGCCTATAAAATAAGTATTACAAATCTTTATTCCTTATATCCTTCAAGAAATTTTAGGTTTCGATGTTTCTTCCTGAATGACTTTCTCACATATTCTGAAGGATCAAACGTTTTGAATTAGGATTTTCAATGGATAAACAAACTCAAAAGGATTTTTTAAGTAATTTTCCACCTTCGTATTTAATGTTGGACATGTGTTACGTTATGTTTGCATAGGCAGGAAGTTCTGGAAGCGAGTCTTTCACAACTGTATATACTGGAAATCACAATGTGTCTGTGTGTGTATGCGCATGTGTGTGTGTGTGTGTGTGCCTATGTGTGATTTATGTGAGTGTATGTATATATACGTAAATATATATATATATATACGTACATATATATATCTATATCTATATATATGGAACAAACATATATATATATGGAACAAACGTATATATATATATATGTGTGCATATATATATATATATATATATATATATACATATATGTATATATATATATATATATATATATATATATATATATATATATATATATATATATATATATATATATATATACATACATGCATGGTGACATATAAAAATATATACATATATATATATATATGTATATATATATATGCAAATATAAAAAGCGTAATATATATATGCATATATATATATATATATATATATATATATATATATATATATATATATACATGCATACATACATGCGCATATATATATATATATATATATATATATATATATATATATATATATATATATATATATACACATGCACACACATATATATGCATTTATGTATGTGCATATATGTGTATGTATATATATATATATATATATATATGTACCTAAATATATATACATATATGCATGCATGTATGTATACATATATATATATGTTTATATGTATATATGTATATATATAAACACACACATGTATGTATGTATGTATGTATATATATATATATATATATATATATATATATATATATATATATATATATATATATATATATGCGTTCGTTTCAGAGCGGTCCTTCTCATAGATGACATTATACATTGTTTCTGTCAAATATGAGGCCACGTAAGAAGATCATTCTCAGATAACATTTTGTAGCAGCTGCTGATCACGTGATTAATATCTTCCACAAATGACAATACAGAAATATATGACATAATCAACAGTTTGTCTCATGTCTTAAATGTTTAAAACCTTCCACTGTCTCTCTTGTACGACAGGTATTTCGTAGTTCACTCATGCTATAGGGTTGAAAAGAATAACCTTCGAAATGTATCTTAATGGCCTCGAATCGAAGGGAATCTGTATGCCATGTGAATGTTAAAACAATTTACAAGTTTACGGCTAGAAAAGCTATAAAGTATATTTCTTTTCGATGTCAATGTCGAGGTTGACCTGTCCAGCGTTTCTGGAAACTCATGGAAGAATATCATCAGGGACTAAGTATCTCTTAGTGCTTGTCTAGAGTTAAGACTCTTGACTCATATATGTTACTGTTTAATGCATTATTGCTGTTATTGTTTATCAGGAACTCCCCGGGCGATGCATTACGATTGTAAAATTTTGTCTTCCGCGATCTTTCTTTCTTAGTTAGAGTCATGCATTATCTTTTATTTTTCATTTGTTTCAGGCATTAGACTGCCGCCATGCCGGGGCACTGCCTTGAAGGTTTGAACAAATCGCATCCCAGAATTTATTTAAAAAAAAAATATGGTACTTATATTTGCTCTTTGCTGAACTGCTAAATTACTGGGATGTCAACAAACCAATATCGGTTGTCAAGAAGCGGTAGGGGGCAAACACAAAGACACACGTACATACATATGCACATACATATGCACATACAATATGCACACACACACACACACACACACACACACACACACATATTTTAGTATGAAAATATGGAGTGAACAGGTTTTATTGCGACTCACTACAACTGTTTCAACGCCTCATTATCAGCTGTTACTTTCTGAATATTACGTCATTTATACACAATATTGTATTAATATGATTCAACAATAGCTGTGGTGACCCGAGTCAAAGCACTGCTTATACTCTACGGATATATGCAGATTTCCACGTGTATATGCAATAACAGAAGTCCTACAATATGATAACATTTGGTAGCTGATACCCAGGGAAAGCACACCATAAGGTTATCACACAGATTATATATATATATATATGTGACAATTAGTCGGTTGCCATAATAAAACTCAGAGTTTCTGATGTCGGGGCGGAATTCTGTTCCGGCATCTTGTCAGTTATTAAGGGTTTTATTATGGGAACAGACTAATTGTCACATATAATATAGATAAATTCCTCTATTTAATAATATCGAGGTCTCATTCAGTCTTTTGTTGCCATATTATTATTATTATTAATAATATATATATATATATATATATATATATATATATATACGCGTACGACCGGCTTCAAAACAGTATTCGCCAAACAGATTTAGTCACAAGGCGTTGGTCGGTCCGAGGCTATAACAGACATTAGCTTTAGGTGGAGCGCAGTGGGACTGAACACCAAAACTAGGTGGTCGCAAAGCAGACTTCTTAACCACACAGGCATGTTTGTGCCTATGTTTGTATTTCTGTGAAAGAGTTCACTTAACGAGGACCAAGTCTTCCAAATCAAATATCCCAAATTGAAGCACCCGTACTGTTATGATTCTGAAATTAGTCGGTTTGTAACCCAGTCATACTCTATCGACTCTAGTTTTACTCCAGTCAATTCAGTTTAATCAATTAGAAGTTACTCGCGGTGGCCAGCTGGCGGAATCGTTAGCACGCCGGGCGAAATGCTCAGCGGTATTTCGTCTGTCTTTACGTTCTGAGTTCAAATTCCGCTGAGGTCGACTTTGCCTTTCATCCTTTCGGGGTCGATTAAATAAGTACCAGTTATGCACTGGGGTCGATATAATCAACTTAATCTGTTTGTCTGTCCTTGTTTGTCCCCTCTGTGTGTATCCCCTTGTGGGCAGTAAAGAAATAAGAAACGTTAGCACACCGGGCGAAATGCTTAGCCGTATTTCGTCTGTCTTTACGTTCTGAGTTCAAATTCCGCCGAGGTCGACTTTGCCTTTCATCCTTTCGGGGTCGATAAATTAAGTACCAGTTGCATACTAGAGTCGATCTAATCGACTGGCCCCCTCCCCCAAAATTTCGGGCCTTGTGCCTAGAGTAGAAAAGAATTTGTATACATCCTGTGTTTGCTGTTGAAACATGGATCAAAATGGTGAATCGTGGGGAGGGGGTGGATTTGCACACCCTGTACTATAACAATACAGTATATTGCTCTTTTTGTTTTTTTTTGTTTAGATATTTGCATAAACTGATGATATCCTCTGTAGAGGTGCGTGGCCTAGCAGTTAGCCTGTTGCACTCACAGCGCGAGATCGTGGTTTCCAATCCTAGACCGGCTGCGCGTTGTGTTCTTGAGTAAAAGACTTATTTTCATTTTGCTCCAGTCTACTCAGCCTTAAATGGATAATCTTGTGACGGATTGGTGTACTAGGATGAAATGGTGACTAAGAAAAATCCCCCGAACGGAAATCTTGCGAGGCACGTTTTGTATCCAGCGATCGAAAGACGAACACTACAACCCAGACTATGAGCCCGAACTGATTGGTATTGATTGCTCAACCACGTCGAAGGTTAACTGATTGATTGATTGGTACCCTCTGTTAACATTTTATGCAAGAGACTAACAAAGGCAAGGACCTATAAAATGAAACGATATTCAATTCTACTTTAGGAACAAGGCCCGAAATTTTGCGGGGAGGAAGCCAGTCGATTAGATCGACTCCAGTATGCAACTGGGACTTAATTTATCGACCCCAAAAGGATAAAAGCAAAGTCGACCTCAGCGGAATTTGAACTCAGAACGTAAAGACAGACGAAATACCACTAAGCATTTCGCCTGTTATACATTATTTATATTTGTCATCTTGTTTGTTGTTAACACAACGTTTCGGCTGATATTCCCTCCAGCCATCATCAGGTGTCTTGGGGAATTTTAAACCTGAGCTCTCATTCCTGAGTTATTTTTCGATGTTGTTATTATTATTATTATTATTATTATTATTATTATTATTATTATTATTATTATTATTATTATTATTATTATTATTATTCAGTAGTTTTATTTTTATAACGTGCTTTCACTTCACTACCGAGCGCAGCTCTGTGCGCCTTGGGTATGTGCTGTGGTTTGCTGTGGTGCTCTTATGTTTACTGTATTGAAAGTGTTTTGCGTAGGATGTGTGCAGTACCCAGTAGTGCAATTTTCTGTATGTTATATATATTTGTAAGTCCTGCTATTTTTGTTATGTATTTGTCTGAATATTTTTTTATTATACCTAAGGCACCTACTATGATAGGAATTGTTTCTGTTTTTAGATTCCACATTCGAGTTATCTCTATTTCCAGGTCTTTGTATTTTGAAAGTTTTTCCATTTCTTTTAGAGAAACGTTGTCATCTGCTGGTATTGATACATCAATTAGAAAGCATTTTTTTTCTTCATGATCTTTGACAACTATATCTGGTCTATTTGCCTTAATTTCTCTATCTGTGTGTATTGGCATATCCCAGAGTATGGTTGCTTTCTCGTTTTCTGTGACCTTTTCTGGCGTGTGTTTATACCATCTTTTTTCTGTTGTTATTCCATAATGTTGGCATAGCTTCCAGTGTATATAGGTCCCAGCTCTGTCGTGTCTGTGGATATATTCCTTCTTAGCCAGGACTGGACAGCCAGAGATAATATGATTTATTGTTTCTTGTCGATCTCCACATATTCTACAGTTACTTGTTATATTTCTTTTCATTATGTGTTTTTGGTAATTTCTGGTGGGGAGGCTTTTATTATTATTATTATTATTATTATTATTATTATTATTATTATTATTATTATTGTTATTATTATTATTATTATGTCCGTGGGCACATGGTGTAGTGGTTAAGAGCGCGGGCTACTAACTCCAAGGTTCCGAGTTCGATCCCAGGCAGTGACCAGAACAACAACAACAGCAACAACATCAAAAAAATATCTTAGGAACGAGAACCCAGGTTCGAAATTTCCTCAAGACACCTTATGAAGGCTGGAGCGCGGGCTACTAACCCCAAGATTCCGAGTTCGATTCCAGGTAGTGACCTGAATAATGATAATAATAATAATAATAATAATAATAATAATAATGATAATAATAATAATAATAATAATAATAATATCGTTAACTGGTCAATTACTGAAATATGTAATGTTGACAGAAAAATACGAAAACTGTTGACAATGCATAGAATGCACCACCCTAAGGCAGATATAGAACGTCTTTATCTGCCAAGAAAAGAGGGAGGCCGAGGACTTCTACAGCTGGCATTATCAATGAAGGTAGCCACAATTGGCCTAGACACCTATCTGAAAAACTCTGAGGACTGGATGCTAAAACTTGTCTTAAAACATGAAAGCAAGAAAGCATCTTACTCAGTAACAAAACAGGCAAAGGAATATCTAAGTGAATTCCAATTGCAACAAATTCAAGAATTAGACGAACTAGAAACACCTGCAGAAAAAGCTAAGCGCTTGAAAACCCGTGCAAAAATTGCTGCCTTAGATATTATGACTGAAAAATGGCATGGAAAACCTCTCAACGGCAAATACCCAAAGAGAGTGAATAATGCAGATATTGACAAAGCCCTTACCCACCAATGGTTAATGGCCTCTGGCTTGAAATCAGAAACAGAGGGGTTTATCATAGCAGCCCAAGATCAATGCCTACCTACAAGGAACTACCAGGCCAACATATTAAAGAACGGCAGCTCCCCATTATGTCGTATATGCCAACAACAAAATGAGACCATCGATCATGTTGTCTCCATGTGCAGTCTGCTTGCGCCTACAGAGTATCTCAACAGGCATGATAGAGCTGCACAATATATTCACTGGGTAATATGCAAAAACCTGGACTTGCCCCATGATAAAAACTGGTGGGAACACAAACCACCCCCAGTACTTGAAAATGATCACATTGCACTCCTCTGGAACTTCACCATTCAAACTGACAGAAAGATAGACGCAAATAGGCCAGACATCATACTGAAAGACTTCAGACAAAAATCATGCCTCCTCATTGATATGACTGTCTCAATCGATATAAACGTATCTGTCAAGACCTACCAAAAACTGAGCAAATATAAAGATCTTGAAATAGAAATTAGCAAAATGTGGAATCTGAAGACGAAAACAATACCTATTGTCATAGGTGCCCTGGGAATGACAGCGAAACGGACTGATTACTACCTAGCTCAGATACCAGGAAAGCCCAAAATGGCTGAAGTTCAAAAGATAGTGCTCATGGGAACTGCCCATATCCTACGTAAAATACTGTCTATGTGATCTCAAATTTTAAAGCAAACACATAATTTTCTTATGGTTTCTTAAACATTCACTTGAACAAAACTGTACAAATCCAAATATATGGTACCCTAGGCATAATACCTACATGAACTTCTAACTTGTTGTCTCTTGAGGTCTCTGGGTGAGACTTGGATCCAACTTGTACAAATGCAAAACAAAAGTCAAACATAAAATAATAATAATAATAATAACATCGAAAAATACCCTAGGAATGAGATCCCAGGTTCGAAATTTCCCCAAGACACCTGATGAAGACTGGAGAGTACATCAGCCGAAACGTTGTGTTAACAACAAACAAGATGATGACAAATATCCGTCAAATGTAAATAATGTAAATAATGTAGATAATTCCTCATCTCTTCAATATAGAACTGTATCATCAGTTATGTCTCTGCTCACAGATAACTCAATGTTCAATTCATATTATAACCCTAGCAAAGATTCTTTTGAAAATCTGTTTAAAATATTAATTTCAAATTTTGACACAAAGCCAGCAATTTATCAACCCCGAAAGGATGAAAGGCAAAATCGACCTCGGGGGAATTTGAACTCAGAACGTAAAGACGGACGAAACGCCGCTAAGCATTTCGCCCGGCGTGCTAACGATTCTGCCAGCTCGTTGCTTTAAATCTGTTTAAAACATTAGTATTGTACGTGGTTTAAATATCTTATTTCTAAGAAATATCTCGACCCATCTCAAAAACACTAGTCACGTGGTCTAGTGGTGAGGGTGTTGCATTCACGATTACATGACTGCGGTTTCGATCCCAGGCGTAGGCGGTTGGGTTGTTTTCTTGAGTAAAACTTCATTTTGCATCGTTCTAATCTACTCAGCTGTAGAAGAGTGACCCTGTGATGCACTGGCGTCATGTCCAGGGGGAATATTGTCAACTCGGTCATTTATATGCCATACTTACTACTTACTTGGCTCCGACCAACGAGTTCACCACGTCCCTCACGAATACTGACCACATTCGACGGTCGGCCGAGTCGTTATTCGTTGTTGAGATGCAGAGTTCACGTTCGGCGTTTCAGCGGGAATACAAGTTCACACGTGATCCCTCCCCCACTCCGTTCACTTGTACACACAGTTTGGGATAATGTGATCCGTTGCACCTCATTTTGCCATCGACTCACTGACCAAGTCACCGCAGATTATCGCAGCAGACATAGCTTGGCTTTGAAGTGAATTCTAGAAACGTGCTTCAACATAGGTGCAGGAGTGGCTGTGTGGTAAGTAGCTTGCTTACCAACCACATGGTCCCGGGTTCAGGCCCACTGCGTTGCACCTTGAGCCGATCAAAGCCTCGGG
>NC_142928.1:1089660-1094660 GCF_046866305.1 Octopus bimaculoides | reverse complement strand
CAGACTTACGCACGCGCACCGATATTCATCTCCCTTTTTCACTTTCCCATCTTAGAAAGAACTTTTCCCCCACCACCTCCTCTTCCGGTCTTTTCATCATGTAACCTCGTGGGCATCGGTACCATTTTCCTCTTTCTCCGTTCTTCCATTCTCCGAACTTTCCATCTTTCCGACGAAGGGCTACGCCCGAAACGTCATACACTCTCTCTTTCCTTTCCTGAGCGTCCAATAATACTATCCATATCACGTCCTCACTTTGTTGTTTTTTTGTTTTTTTGTTATTGTGTTTTTGAACTATATGACGTACGCTCACACGGACCCTGGCCCTTTCAACTGGATTTTATGTACCCAACCGCCGGATTACCTTGGATTACTGTTCCCGTTGGATCTGCCTTTCCTGAACCTTGATTGAACATCAGCAAAATTTGTCCGTGACTCTTACACTTTTTTCCACTTTTTTCGACTTGTTTCACCTTTATCTGTCCTCCTTCTACCTTTCTCGTCCTTCCCTTGTCTCACCACTAATAACACCCACACCGACATTCACATCCTCTCACCATGCCTGACCTTCACTCCTTCACCCAACATCTTCAGTCCCTTCTTCGCCGTTTTCTTTCTTTTTTTCCCCCACAATGCTTGCAACCCACAAAAAACCTCTCTTACTTGCTCTTCAAAAAGACCCGCCACACTAGCCATCTCAACTTTCTCAGCCGCTGTCTCCGCCATCACGTCATACCCCGTGGCTTCCTCTTCCCTCCATTCCTCTAACGCCTCCCCCTATTCCTCCTTCATCGAACCCACCCTTGCCCGCACCTCCCGCCTCATCATCCGTGCCACCATCCGTTCCACCCGTTCCCTCCTCCACTCCATTGACCACCAACTCTCCCAAGCTTACCTCCTCCTCTCCTCCCTCTGCCCTCAACCCTTCACCCAACCTATCCTCCGCTTCCTCCTCAATCTCAATCACCAACTCCACAATTTCCTCACACACACAAAAAATAAAAAACTCCACAACCTCCTCAACCCCCACCCTTCCGCACCCCTGACACCCTCCCCTTCAGCTCCCCCTCCCGATTCCATGCCCCCCTCCACCGCCCATTCCACACACTCACACTCCTCCCACCCGGACATCCTAACCCCCACGCCATCACCTCCCCACACCTCCCACAACCCCAACCCCACCCAACCCCATCCCACCTCTTCTCCCCCTCCTCCTCCGACCCCCGCTTCTACACCTCCTCCTCCCGACCCTACTCACCCTACCCACCCCGCTTCCTCACACGGTTGTGACTATACCACCCAATCTCCCCCTGTCCGCCGCTGAGCGCTCGCTCCGTGGTAGGGGCCTCCGCTTCACGCCTCTCACGCCCCATTGTGACGAATTCGGGACTCGCACTGATGTCAGCCAGTTCCTGCGCGTTCTTCCATACGTCAACACAGCGTCCCGACAATCGGGACTACTTCTCGGACCTGGGACGCCGCCCATCCAACTGGACGCCGCCTCCAGGCCAATTCAGTAGCCTAGACTTGTTCGTGGATGACTGTAAGGCGTTGGTCGAGCGTTTCGACTTTAAAAAAAGACCCCTCCGGGCCAATCTCACCCGGGCCGAATCGGTCGCCCTCCGCAATCTCCGCCGCCGTGACGACATCGTCATCAAGCCGGCGGACAAAGGTGGAGCAGTGGTGGTGTGGCGCACGGACCTTTACAGGAGGGAAGCGCTCAGCCAGCTTCACAATCCCCTCTTCTACCGCCTCCTCCCCTCCGACCCCACCCCCTCCTACCAACGGCTTGTGTCCTCCACAATCCATGACCTCATCTCCTCCTCTGCTCTCCCCGCTACCGCCACCAACCTCATCGTCCGCACACCTCGCACCTCCTCCATCTACTTCCTTCCCAAGATCCACAAACCTAACAACCCTGGCCGCCCCATTGTCTCTGCTTGCAATTGCCCCACCGAACTCATTTCAAAATACCTCGACCATATCCTATCCCCGTTAGTTGCTGCCCTCCCATCCCACATACACGACACCAACCACGCCCTTCGCCTCTTCAATTCCTTTTCCTTCCCTCCCGGCCCCTCACACCTCCTCTTCACCCTGGACATCCAAATCCCTATACACGGTGATTCCACACAACGATGGTCTCTCAGCCCTCCAATACTTCCTTGACCGCCGCCCTGACCCCACACCTAGCACCCCTACCCTGCTTCGTCTGGCAGAACTCGTCCTCACCCTCAACTGCTTCACGTTCGCCGGAGATACCTACCAACAGGAATCTGGGGTCGCGATGGGACGAGAATGGGGCCCAATTACGCCAACCTCTTTGTTGGTTACATTGAGGCCCAAGTATTCTCCCAATTCTCCGGTCCGACCCCGGAACTATACGGTCGCTACATAGATGACTGTATAGGAGCCACCTCCCTCTCCCGCGAACAGCTCTGCCTTTTCATCTCCTTCCTCTCCAACTTCCACCCCGCTCTTGACTTTACTTCCACCATCGCTGACACCTCTGTCAACTTCCTCGACATCTCTCTTTCCATCAACCCCCCTCTAACTCTCTCACTACCTCCGCCTTCTTCAAACCCACTGACTCCCACCTCTACCTCAACTTCTCCTCCTCCCATCCATTCCACACCAAACGAGCCATCCCCTACTCCCAGTTCCTCCGCCTCCGACGTTTGTGCAGCCTGGACCAGGATTTCGAGACCCAGTCCCAGTATCTTGCTCGTCTGTTCATGCATCGAGGATACCCCTCCCACCTTGTCCAATCCGCCCTCGCCCGCGCTCGTCGAATCGACCGCACCACCGCCCTCTCTCCTCCCCCACAACAATCCCCTAACCGTACCCCCTTCCCACTCCGTTTCCACCCCGCCACCCTACCCCTTCGTCGGAGGATCCTACGGGCCTTCCGTCGCCTCCAGCTCGATCCCACTACCCACCCCATTTTCCCCAACCCACCCCTATCCGCTTTCAAACGCGCCCGCAACCTACGCGATCTACTGGTCCGCAGTACCTTCTCCTCTTCCTCCCCACCCCCACCCGGCTCCTTCCCGTGCTCCAGATCCCGCTGTCACACCTGCCCCTTCATCACCAACACTACCTCTGTCACCGGATCGAACCTACAAACACTTCACATTCCACACAGTTTCACCTGCACCTCCTCCAACCTTATTTACTGCATCAAATGTACCCTATGCAACCAACTCTACGTGGGGCAGACGGGCCGCCGGCTGGCCGACCGTTTCACCGAACACCTAAGGGACGTTCGGCTAGGTTCGGACTCCCCTGTCGGCCGTCACTTCCAACTGCCCAACCACTCTCCCTCTAACATCTCCGTTTTTGGCCTCGCCCTGCACCATGGGTCCACTCCCTCGCGACTCCACTTGGAGCAACGCTACATTTTCAACCTTAATTCTTCTTTCCCCTTCGGACTCAACACAGCCTTCTCTTCCTTATGACTCTCCCCTTTACGTCCCTGCAACACTTTACATAATTTTTTTTTTTTTTTTTTTTAACCCCCCCCCCTTCGTCCCCCTTACATTATATCCATTATTCTCTTGTTATTAGACTTACTTTTTTCTACTTTTTATCTCACCACTACCTACACGCACAAATACCCACACACCTTACATATATACCGCCCACATACATATACCGCCCACATATATGACAAACATACATACGCGCCCTCACACACACATAGCCGAACGCACATATATACACACACACACCCATATATACGCGCACGCCTACATACACAGCCGCATACACATGCACACACATACACACAGGAGTGCACACACAAAATAACACACATACCTGGCACACATACGCACGCACACACATAAACATACACATACACACCCCTCACATACATAAAACCACACACACACACACATACACACATACACGACACACATACACATATACACACAGGCACACATACACATATACACACATGCACACACACCTCTCACATACACAATACTCACTCATATACATAACACATACGCACGCACGAAAACATACACAATATACACATACACGCACGCACAAAAAATATACACACACGCGCACACGGAAACACATACAGACATACATACACACACACACACACACCCGTACCTAACACTCACAATCCCACACACACACGCACATCCACACATATACACACCACACGCACACACCCACATACACACACACTTCTCACCAACACTACACACTCACACAGACACGCATACAATCATACACACATGGGCATAAACAACACACGCATATACAATAGCAAACGCACGCACACACACGTACACAGCAACGCACATACACACAAGATACACATACACACAAACACACACGCACGCACAGAAAACATACACATACACACACGCGCACATACAAAATACACACACACACGTACACGTACCTAACACCGACAACCCCACACAAACACGAACACACACACACCCAAACAACCACCTGTTGACCTTCTACCTACACTGTCTACAGCGTCCACTAACCAGTCCTGCTACTAATTTCTTCCACTACGTCATACACACACACACACACACAAACACACTAACAGATAAACCACCAAACCATGCACACACACACACACACACACATACATACGCACACACACGTTCTGTTATCACACACACACTCGCAGACTTACGCACGCGCACCGATATTCATCTCCCTTTTTCACTTTCCCATCTTAGAAAGAACTTTTCCCCCACCACCTCCTCTTCCGGTCTTTTCATCATGTAACCTCGTGGGCATCGGTACCATTTTCCTCTTTCTCCGTTCTTCCATTCTCCGAACTTTCCATCTTTCCGACGAAGGGCTACGCCCGAAACGTCATACACTCTCTCTTTCCTTTCCTGAGCGTCCAATAATACTATCCATATCACGTCCTCACTTTGTTGTTTTTTGTTTTTTTGTTATTGTGTTTTTGAACTATATATATATATATATATATATATATATATATATATATATGC